>NC_136974.1:7686323-7812153 GCF_032717465.1 Coenobita brevimanus | reverse complement strand
ATACTAATATTTCTTTGCCTCTGAAAATATAGTTACTCCTGTATTCAGATACGTTACATACTATGAACTATAAAGGAGAACTCAATGGCTACCTCCGTTTTTGTCTTTTATTTTAAGAATTCACTGATGAAGAACATATTCTCCCAAATGCTCCCTTGACCGCAGCCTAGCAGAGTCCATTTTCTCTGGAGTGCGTAAGAGTAGAAACGTGATAAGAATTGCAGATCTGCTTCTGAATCGTCCTACGGACGAAGAAGCTTTTGTTTTAACTCCTCCGGCTCTGAGGAACGAAAGCTCCGCCATCTCTGCCTCATCCTTGAACAGCATGACTCTGTGATGCAAGAGAGCCGGAATTGCCTCTTGCCTGCCATTAATGGCTGGTTCATTCTCAATATACCACGCTATTCCTGCTTCCCTTCACACCTCTCACCCCCTGTGAATCATTATCCCTTCCACATCATTCATTCTTCTTATTCTTGGTTTCATCCTTCTCTCATTCATTTTATTCCCGATCTGTACACTAGCTTCAAAAATTATGGCTCAGGAAAGCTCTGATGGTATCCGAAATGATCAATATAGCTCGTGACGTCCAAAGATTATTGATATTTCATAAGCTGATTATTCATATGATAAAAACACAAACTAGGAAATGCCAGAATCATACTTTATAAGGCATCCTCATGGAAGGACGATTATCAGTATGGGCTGGAATCAAAGAGTGTCTTGCAATAGCCATCGCCTGTGATGTCGTACTGTTTCGTGCGAAGTGAGAACCGATACTTTCTGGAGCAAGTTTACATTCTTTAACAATCTCTCATCAACCTTTCTCTCCACATTGTCGTACTCATACCACTATCAAACATCTTGACCAGTCTTTTCCATTATACTGCATCTATTTTCACACTTCTCCATTGCTGTGACATTTTCTCTCGGACAAAGTATAGGACCCCGACACCAGTTCCATAACTTTCTCATTCTTTCGGTCCTTAGCCCTTCCCACACATCCCTACAGCACTGTCGGCACCAAAATATCTTAACCGCGTAAGGGTTCGGAGGCTTGGCGGTTTCGTTTACCTCACAGAGAAAATATTTCGTACCCTCCACCACCCTCTTCATCCTTTCATGGCTCTGCCTACCCTTGTCTGCATAAACCCTTAAGATGCTGCACTGTCAGGCGTAAAAATTCACGGAATACTGAATGCAAAAAGATATTTATAATCACTCAAAGCTCACGGATACCTCCAAAGAAGATATAGTTCAAACACGTTAAACATGTAAAAAGGCATATATGGCTCCATCTGAATAGGCATGATCTCTATTTCCCCATATTCTTCAGCCACCGAAAGTCTTATGTCCCTTCACCTATGGATTATTTTAGGCCCATGACTTCCATATGCTGCTATTGAATGTCTTCCTCCAAATATATAATGTATTCCACGTTTTCCAAATCGTCTCAGTTTAGGCTAGGTTCTGATTAGCTGTTTTTTTTTTTCCTTCTTGCCTCTTGACACTACCATGTTTTTTCTCAAAATTGATCTCAGTTTATTCCCCTCATTAACTCTGCAGAATTTAGACACCATTGAATCAGATTACCAACTTTCCCAAAGGAATGCGGAATAGTCACACATTAAATTAAATAGAAATGCTTCCGTACAAATTAGATCTCAGAAATTCCTTTCAATGGTATTGAAAAACTGAAAAAGTTGCTTGAGGGTATTTGCCCAAGTAACAATTGTACAATGCGAGGGGGGAATTGGACAACAAATAAAGAAGTATATGAAAGGACGAAAGAAAGACAAGAAGAAGAAGAAGAAGAAGAAGAAACTTAGCAAATATAGTAGGAAGTACTTTCAGAAGATTATTTTCCGAGAGTGCTACCGCAATCGTTTCATATGCATATCTTTTCCTTAAAGAAATAAATATTTATAGATTCAAATTTATATCAAAATTTAAAGACAAAAAGAAAGATTAGACTCATTTTCTTTAGAAACTTAATCATGGTTATAGGCTTCTTCACTCCAACGATGTCTTAGAGTCTAATCTAAGACGAAGGCAACAGTGGAGGAATAAAGCACACACACACACACACACACACACACATAGGGCATAGCTACCACCTGCTGGTTCAATATACCCAGGTCAACTCCGACGTCAGTGAGTGTTTGGGTGATAAGAGGGGTGGAAAAGACTATAAATTGCTTCACAAGCGCCGCTTGTGCCACCTGTGCTTGCCCGCCCTCGAATCCGGTTTCTCAGAGTGAACCTTCGACATAACATGAAGTGAGTGGCAAGAATTTACATCATCATCATCATCATCATCATCATCATCATCGTCGTCGTCGTCATCATCTTAATCCTACAACCCACTAAAAATTGGCAGGGTACAGATCTGTTTCCAACTGGAAGTATTAGAGCAGCCACATAATCCTCTCCCCTTCCTGAAATTATGATCACCAGGGTACCGTTTATAATGCTGTCAATGAGCAGTTTTCTCTTGATTTGATATTATATGATAACTGTACATCAGACCCTAAAATAAAATGAAATAAATAAATATTAAGTAATCTTAATGAGCATACATACCTCTTTTTAAGAAATTAAGAATGAACGCGAGTGAAACAAACTGATATGGAGCAGTACGAGCTAAACAGATCGATATGAGAGTAAGTTTAAGTGATGAAGCATTGTAGGAACATTTATAATGAAGTGTTTTAAGTATTTAGGGGCTGACCAGTAGCAGATGGAACTTATGGACCGGAAGTAAATCATAGAATAAGACGATGGAGAAAAATTTTAGCGAGTATTGAGCGACTTCTGGAGGGAAAGAACACTGTCTGTTCAGGCAGAGTTGGGTATGGACGAGGGCATAATAGCAGAGGCGGAACTACAAGGATGCGATGCGTGGGCCAACTTTGGTTCGGGGTGGAAGTGTAGGAAAAGAAGTATCTTTTGTTTGTATGTAGGGGTAAAATGGTTAAGCATGTGATGGCATGTAAGAGACAGTTATGATATAAGACGAAGTATGATGGAGTGGGCAGATCAGGGTGTAAAAAGCTGTTTTGGCCATTGTAAGAAATTGTTAGTGAGAGATTGATGAAAAAAAATTAAGGATCAGACCTAGACCTGCAGTAATAAGCCTGAGAGGAGGAAAGAGGCCCATGAGAATGTTGAAGATCAGTGTGAGAGATTCTGAACCATACCATGATGAGATATATAAATGGAAAAAGCAAATTAGAATGAAGTGGTTGTATAGGGGACGACTCGTCGTCAAAAATCTGTAATAAGCACGGCCTGAAACAACATAAGTAAATTGTAAATCAAAAAAAGCCTGGTTGTGGATGGCGTGAAACTGCTTCAATGTATAGCATTACATGCGGCAACAAAGAGATTCAGTATGAGTGAATTAGACTGCATTCTCCTGTTTTCAGGCATTACTGCACTTCAGGGAGTAATACTGAGCATTTAACGATTGTATGAAGGTAGTTTAGTATTTATTACAGCTGTAAGATCTTGGTGTGGCATGAGAACACAAAGTCAATAGTAAAAGCAATCGAAATGGGCTTTTTGAGGAAAGTGTGTTGAGTGTTCAATGTGGATGAGATTTAAAAAAATATGATCCACGAAAGATGAGGAGGAAATAAGTTTTTTTTGACAACAAGATTAAAGTGAGATATTTTGGATGCCCTGGTCATATGGAGATTATGGATATACAGTATATAGGCTAGTGAAATAAGTATATGTGTGGGATTATCGTCAAATGAGGATAACAGATGTAAATCAGGTAAAGTATGAGGTAAATACAAGTGACCTTGAGGGTGGAAAACGGCGTAGTACGTCAAGAGAAAGGTTGATATATGTGGTACAAGTTTGTGTGAAAAAGTAACGTATTGAAGTTGCAGAGGCTAAGGAGTTAACATGGGATCTAGTGGATGGGTAGGCAGATTTGACAACCCTTTATATAGGAATAGCCACCGGACTGACTTCCTGGTGGGCAATGTCGTATTGCATCGTATCGTTTATAAATGCTCAAACATGTTTGTTTGCGTCGGCCTTGGTCACTAATGGTGGCTCTTCATGCTGCTCGATTTCCCTCAGCCTCCCTATTCAGTCCCATATCCCTGAGGGCACACTCTACGACCTCATCCCAAGTCTTTTTCGGTCTGCCTCTTACAGCCTTACCACCGACGTTCGCACTTCTCACCTTCTGCACCCAAATGGCACCCTCCATCCTCTCAGCATGCCCATACCAACTCAGTTTACCTCTCATCATTACTGCACCAATATATAAAAGTCACATCCTACCTCTCAACTCTCCAACAGAAATCCAAGCCCACCCACCCCGGCTTCTCATTCAAGGACACATTGTACATTCATCTGATCATTGTCATTTCTGTCCGTGTGAGCCAAAGAAAATCCACTTCCATTACAGCCCAGGTCTTACCCATACATAATTGCACTCCCAACACATGCAGCATACAAGGATCCCTTAGCACGAAAGGAGAGCCCTTTCAATGTCAGGAGAAGCAACAACTCCCTGAACATTTTTCAACCATTCCATACTCTAGCCCTACCTCCAGCACATAACATATCCCCCAAATTAAAAAACTCTTCTACATACTCAAGAGACTCTCTAGCAGGATCAATAATTTCACTCCTGGCAGTTTTTACATTCATTCTCCGACACACCGCACACACAAAATCAGCATTATTTCGCAGCATGGCTACAATACCAATAAATCTCTTTTGCACCCACTTGTCACAAACACTGCACAACATGGAGTTACCTCCCACACCCTTGTAGCAAACTGAACATGGCCACACTCTCTCTGCTTTGACCGTATTGCCAGCAGCCCAAGATATCATCATTTCTCTTTTATCCGCATTAACTCTCAAACCCTTGTGACTCATTTCATCTCTCCACTTCATAAATTTTTCCTCCGAAGGCACTTCATTCTTGGCAATCAACAGCAAGTCATCAACACACGACATCTTTATCGGAAGACCATTTCTGAAGTCACATGAGGGAGATTCAAGCACAATGACAAAAAATAAGAGGCTCAATACTGATCCATGATGCACGCTAACATTCACGGTAAACTCGTCATTCAAATCTCTGTTCAGTCTCACCGGGGATGCTTTGGGTGGGGTGTTTCTGAAGGGGCACTTAGCACTCCGTCTATCGTCTCATACTCGCAAAGCTCAGAGATCCGAATGCCGGGGTAGCCCTCAATATTAACTTTTGAATATTCTTAGTTTCGTCCAGTGTACTGAGCATGAGTCCCCAATGTTTCACACACACACACACACACACACACACACACACACACACACATAGAAATAGAGAGACAGACAGACGGACAGACAGACAGACAGACAGACAGACAGGCAGATAAACAGATATCGATAGATATATGTATATCTATCTATTTATATTTATCTATCTATCTATATAGATCGATAGATAGATAGATAGATACACACGCACATATATATATATATATATATATATATATCTATAGATATATATATATATATATATATATATATATATATATATATTGTTACATAGCCTATGATTTCATCATCCTTTGTATAATTCTAACGTACAGTATGCTGCATGTTTGATCACGATTCGCATCGTGGCTTCCATAGTGACCAGGCTTGAGTGTTCTACCTCACTCCCCCCTTCTCCCCTTTATAGTAGAGTAAGTCGTTCTTTCTGTTGTTCAGAGCAGGATTGTAAACTCTTTGTCCCCTATGGCTTCATTTGCGCGTCCTTCTTGCAAGTTGAATTAAGCTCTGCCGGCCCCCTATATAATGAGCTCAGTCTCTGCATTAATTGCCACTTAAATCTACTCCTCATTTTGTTCCCATCTCTGTCCTCCCCTGTATAGTGTAATTTTGTGAGTGCTCAGGAAGTCTCCAGCCATCTAGCTGCTGTATAATTTGAGTATAAGTGCTGTTACCATTTTTCTTGTACTGTATAGCCTGAGGCGTTTATTTGCAGGCCTGGTAAGGTTTTTGTGATTCATGTAAAGTTCATATTGTCAGCCAGAGTTAATAATATTTTGTATCCGTAATAATATTATATCTTACTTTAACTGAGCATTATTCGGTTCTCTCATTTATCAGGGCTGACTTAGAGAAATCTGTTCTTGTTAAATTCGTGTTAATGGAGGCTATTGCAGTTAACCATATATGTAACCTGTTTTGCCATTACATTATCCTTATGAGTCCTGAATGTTTAGTTGTTAGTTTGAGCATTAAACTTTAACTTGTAATTTTACCTAACTCTTTTGTTTTGAACCTGGAACGTTGCGGGACAGTAGTGATTTTAGTATTATCACTTGAAGTATTCATTATCTCTCTCTGTTCCATAACATAAATTTGGCGACCTCTTATCAGGATATTCAGGATATTATCATAAGGATATTGCTTGATATTTTGTGACTGTGATTTATTCATGGTGTCTTATTACTACTCTTGATGAAGCCAAAGATTTTTTGTCAAATGTGCAAACAGTGTGTGATGTAGAAAACAGAACAAAGAATGAAATTAAGCTTGTTGCTCAACAATTGGGAATTGCTGTTCGCTCTCATCATTCCAAAGATCAAATTGTTGGCATGATTAATAAAAGCTTGTTTAATGTAACTCCTCAAGATGAGCAAACGCAGATTGAAATAGCTAAATTACAGCTAGCCCTGCAGGAGGCTCGTGCTAAGGAGGCTGAGTTTTAGGCTCGTGCTAAGGAGGCTGAGTTTTAGGCTCGTGCTAAGGAGGCTGAGTTTTAGGCTCGTGCTAAGGAGGCTGAGTTTCAGGATTGTGCCAAGGATGCTGAGGCTAAGGAGGCTGAGTCTCAGGCTCGTATTCAGGAGGCACAGGCACAGGCTCAGGAACAAATTGAACTTACTAGGATTCAGGCAGACCATGAGTATAGCATGAAACAAGGTGGAACTGGATCATCTAGCTCTGATGATTTTGATGTGGCTAAAAATGTTAAACTTGTTCCTCCTTTTAATGAATCTGATTTAACAAAGTATTTTCAGTTGTTTGAGAGTGTAGCTACAGGTTTTAATTGGCCCAAAAGGTATTGGCCAGTACTCCTTCAGAGTGTTCTCACCGGTAAAGCTCAAGTAATTTATGCATCTTTGCCTCAGGATCAATCTGATAATTATGATGTAGTTAAGAGCTTGATTCTTAAGGCATATGAACTTGTTCCTGAAGCCTATAGAGTAAAATTTAGGACAACTTATAAGCAAGATAAGCAATCCCATGTTGAGTATGCAAAAATCAAAGAAGATCTGTAAGAGCAGTGGTTAAATTCTAAGAATGTAAATTCTGATTTTGATAAATTTAAGCAGATGATTTTGCTGGAGGACTTCAAAAGGTGTATTAATAAAGATGTAAGCCTATATCTTGATGAGAAAAGAATAAATAATTTGTATAATGCTGCAGTTTTAGCTGATGAATATGTTCACACTCACAAGAGATATTCTAAAGAAAAAAGGAAAGCTAAGAGTAAGCACGTTGCCTCTACTCAGAGTACAGGTAACAGGAAAGAGAATAAAGATGACGTTTCTCAAGAAGTAAATACCAGCTCCACCTTTAGATTTCAGAAAAGTAAATGTACTTATTGTAGTAAGCTTGGTCATACTACGGAGAAATGTTTGAGGAGACAGCGTGATGTGAACAAAAAGGAGTCTTTAAATATTCAGTCAATCGGTCTAGTGTCCATCCTTGAGAGTTCCCAGAATTCTTTAACTGAGTTAACTGAACCTGCTTTGAGGGGTAAATTAAATTCTCATGATGAAGCTCCTCTTTTGAGCAGTAACGTGGGTGACGCTCTCAAGAGTTCATGTGCTAATTTCCTGTCTGATGGTTTTGTCAGTCCTCTGGACAGTAACGACAGGAAATCAGTTAAAATATATCGTGATACAGGTGCTTGCCAATCCCTTATGCTGACCAGTGTTCTAGGCTCTAATGTTAATTCCTCTGATGAAACTGTAATCTTACAAGGTGTAGGGAATAATTACTTCTCTGTCCCTCTGTGCAGAGTAAATTTAGAGTCTAGTTTTGTTAATGGTTCCGTTATGGTTGGGTTGGTTGAGACACTCCCAGTGTCAGGTGTAACTTTCTTACTTGGAAATGATATTGGTGGAAGTCAACTGTGTCCAGCTCCTCAGTTGTCTGGTGAACGAGTGACTGCGACACAGGATTGTGATATCCCTGATGTGTTCTCTGCATGTGCTGTCACTAGGGCTAAGTCTAACGTTACTGGTGACTTAGAGGATAATGATGATGATGATGTTATCCTAGCTGACACTTTTCTTGCTAATTTGGACCACTCACCAGATGAGGCAGTACCCCGTAGTGTTGATAATTTGTCTCGTCAAGAGTTGGTTGAGTTGCAGGCTGCTGACCCTGAGTTGAAAGGTCTAGCTAACTCTTCTTGCAGTGAGGAAGAGTCAGTTGGTGCTTCTACTTGTTATTATATAAAGTCAGGAGTACTTATGAGAAAGTGGAGACCCCCAACAGCATCAGCCGACTGTGAATGGGAGGTTGTACATCAAGTTGTCATCCCTCATGTTTGTAGGCAGGATATCATTAGAGTGGCTCATGATTCCAGTTTCGCAGGACACCTTGGAGTGAGGAAGATTGTGGCACGCACTTTGAAACACTTCTACTGGCCAGGTATCTTCAGAGATGTTTCCTGGTATTGTAAGTCTTGTCACACCTGTCAAGTTGTGGGGAAGTGTAATCAGACCGAGAAGGTTGCACCTCTAGTTCCCATTCCTCCTTTTGAGGTGCCATTCACCCGTGTGTTGGTGGATATTGTGGGCCCTCTTCCTAAAACTTCTTCAGGATTTTCTTATGTGTTGACCCTGATTGATATGGCTACTCGTTATCCTGAAGCCATTCCACTTAGAAATACCTCGGCAAAGAACGTGGTTAAGGAAAAGGAGGTTCTTCACCAAGTTTGGTCTGCCCAACGAGGTACAGTCAGACCGGGGAAGTGATTTCATGTCAAATGTTTTCAAGCAGTCTCTGAAAGAGTTGGGCATCACCCAGATCACGTCTTCAGCTTACCACCCCCAGACCCAAGGAGCGTTGGAGAGATATCATCAAACACTCAAATCGATGCTCAAGAAATACTGTTTGGAACATCAGAAAGACTGGGATAAAGGTCTTCCATTCGTTGTACTTGCCGCAAGATAATCTCCAAATGAATCACTGGGCTTCTCACCCTTTGAACTACTGTTTGGCCATGAAGTAAGAGGACCGCTTAAGCTACTCAACGAATGCTGGCTGTCGGAGGAAGATGACTTACACCTGCTGGAGTATGTGATGAAGTTCAAAGAACAGCTGGCCACTACTTTACAGCTGGCGAGAGAGAATTTAGGAGCTGCTCAGGAGAAGATGAAGACTTGGTATGATAAGAAGTCAAGGTTACGCCACTTTCAGCCAGGAGATCAGGTTTTGATTCTGCTACTGGTGCATGGGCAACCTCTTCAAGCGAAGTTTAGTGGTCCTTATTTCGAGGAGAAGAAACTCAGTGATGTCAATTATGTCATCGCCACACCAGATCGTAGAAAGAACAGGCAACTTTGTCACACTAACATGCTAAAGTTATATCACAGGCGGGACGAAAATAACCCAGTCTGCACTGTAGCTATTCCACACGAGTCTGCAAGTGAAGTTCTCCCATGCAGTATAAGCCTGAGTGATAGTTTGGAGAAGAATCCTGATATCATGAATGATCGCCAGACAAAGCTTTCTCATCGAGCTCCCGAGGAAAGGCGGGAGTTTTCGGCATTACTGCAGGAGTACCCGCAAGTGTTCCGTGCCACTCCAGGAAGAACCACTGTGTTGATGCATGATGTCGATGTTGGAGACGCAAACCCAATTAAACTGCCTCCTTACCGTGTGAACTCAATGAAAGTTCCTCTCATCCAGAAGGAGCTTGGCTACCTGTTGGACCACAAAATGATTGAGCCCTGTCAGAGCGAGTGGAGTTCTCCTGTCACTCTAGTCCCTAAGCCAGGGGGGTCACAGCGGCTTTGCATCGACTACAGACGTGTTAATCAGATAAGCAAAAGAGACACTTACCCTCTCCCTCGTGTGGAAGATTGCATAGACAAGATCGGAAAGCCTAGGTACATAACTAAGTTTGATTTGTAAAAGGGATACTGCCAAGTACCTATGACTAAACGTACTTGGGAGATCTCATGTTTTGTAACACTAGGAAAGACTTTTGCAGTTCTGTAATGCCATATGGTATGAAGAATGCACCAGCCACTTTTCAGAAGCTCATGAATGTTGTAACAGAGGATTTGGCAGGGTGTGTTGTTTATATTGATGATGTATTAATCTTCAGTGACAACTGAAAAGATCACCTATGCCATGTCAGTAAATTTCTTGAGCGTTTGGTTCAGGCTAATCTTGTAGCTAATTTATCAAAGTGTGAGTTTGGTCAAGCTAAGGTTCAGTACCTTGGGTACGTAATTGGTGATGGACACGATGCACCACCAGGAGCTAAGGTTCAGGTTATAAGTGATCTTCCCAGACCTAAAAGTAGGAAAGAGCTACAAAGATTTTTGGGAATGGTAGGTTATTACAGGAGATTTGTTCTTAACTTTTCAATTCTTGTATCACCACTTACAGACCTACTGAAAAAGGGAGTTAAATTTGTCTGGACTGATAACTGTGAATCCTCTTTCAGTAAACTTAAAGCTATCCTATTAAGTCAGCCAGTGCTCGCTACTCCAAATTTTGCTAAGCCTTTTAAGATGGCTGTTGACGCAAGTGATCCAGGAGCTGGGGCTGTTTTGCTGCAAGAGGATGATCAGGGTATTGAACACCCTGTATCTTATTACAGTAAGAAGTTCACTCCACCTCAAAAGAACTACTCAACTATTGAGGAAGAGCTTTTGGCCTTGATTTTGGGTTTACAGCATTTTTCATTTTATTTGTGTTCTGCTTTTGACCCCATAGTCATTTATACCGATCATAACCCACTGAAATTCCTTAGTAAGTTTAAAGATAACAATCTGAGATTGACAAGATGGAGTCCACTTCTTCAGGAGTATTCATTAGACATACAACATATCAAGGGGAAAGAAAATATTATTGCAGATTGCTTATCTAGACTTTAGACAGATTGTTTTAGTGTAATAAGAAATTTCATTTGTAAATTTCTTTTTCTTTGTTGGGAAGTGTTACAAAGCCTATGATTTCATCATCCTTTGTATAATTCTAACGTACAGTATGCTGCATGTTTGATCACGATTCGCCTCGTGGCTTCCATAGTGACCAGGCTTGCGTGTTCTACCTCACTTCCCCCTTCTCTCCCTTATAGTAGAGTAAGTCGTTCTTTCTGTTGTTCAGAGCAGGATTGTCAACTCTTTGTCCCCTATGGCTTCATTTGTGCGTCCTTCTTGCAAGTTGAATCAAGCTCTGCCGGCCCCCTATATAATGAGCTCAGTCTCTGCATTAATTGCCACTTGAATCTACTCCTCATTTTGTTCACATCTCTGTCCTCCCCTGTATAGTGTATTTTTGTGAGTGCTCAGGAAGTTTCCAGCCATCTAGCTGCTGTATAATTTGAGAATAAGTGTTGTTACCATTTTTCTTGTACTGTATATTCGCAGGCCTGGTATGGTTTTTGTGATTCATGTAAAGTTCATATTTTCAGCCAGAGTTAATAATATTTTGTATCCGTAATAATATTATATCTTACTTTAACTGAGCATTATTCGGTTCTCTCATTTATCAGGGCTGACTTAGATAAATTTATTCTTCCTAAATTCGTGTTAATAGAGGCTATTGCAGTTAACCATATATATAACCTGTTTTGCCATTACATTATCCTTATGAGTCCTTAATGTTTAGTTGATCGTTTGAGCATTAAACTTTAATTTGTAATTTTACCTAACTCTTTTGTTTTGAACCTGGAACGTTGCGGGACAGTATTGATTTTAGTATTCTCACTTGAAGTGTTCATTATCTCTCTCTGTTTCGTAACAATATATATATATATATATATATATATATATATATATATATATATATATATATATATATATATATATATATATATTATGGACAGGATCCCACCACTACCTGGCTCATCCCCAGGTAGCGAAGAGTGGAATGCCTTGCATATAACCTATACGAGGTACAATCTTAGATGGCATGGACCCTGGGACCCCTTATAGAAATATTAGGCTCCATCGAATATACTGAATAAGGTGGCAACAAAACTGCATCTCACCAGAAACCATGAGGCACGAAGGTGAGATTATTTACCGCAAACCCCTCAACCAAACACTTATTCTCGGCAAATCAGAGACCGAGACATTAAACAAAGTGAAATCTAAGAAGTTCTAACGGACAGTGTAAGATGCAATGATGAAGATTACAAACTTGATATCGTAATGATTGAATTAGAAAATAATAGTTGGGATCTTGTAGGTCTGAGTGAAATCCAGAAAAGAAGAAGAATTATTTCAGCTCAAATACATCAACCATCTATTTTATTACAGTGGAAGGACAAAATGAAAGTGTTCGTCGTGCAGGATTTCTGAATAACAGAAGCCTTGCAGAGAACATTGCTAAATTCTACAGTGTATCTGACAGAGTAGCATGGATTGTAATTAGAATAGGCAAAAGATATACCCTGAAAGCAATACAAGTATATCCACCGACTTCTGATAGTTCAGATGAAGAAATAAAAATGATCTATGATGAAGAACGATGACCGTCTACAACAGTGGCTATAGAACGACCAGAAAGGAAGCTAGCGATGAAGGCACAGGTAGAAGGATGGAAACCGTAAGAGGGCAGTTTGGAAATTAAAGATTTATGCCAGACTCGATCGAAAGCCTTTGAGATGTCAAGTGCAACGGCAAAGCTTTCACGAAAGTCCCGAAAGGAGGATGACCAGGAGTCTGAAAGATAGGTGAGAAGATCGCCAATGGAGTGTCCCTAACGGAACCCATACTGACGATCAGAAAGAAGGTTGTGATAGCAAAGATGCCTTTAAATTTTTCTATTAAAATTTGAAAACTTTTGAGATACATGATGTTAAAGCAATTGGACGATAGTTAGAGGGTTGGGAATGGTCACCCTTCTTTGGGACCGGCCGAATGAGAGCAGACTTCCAACAAGAAGGAAAGGTACAAGTTGATACACAAAGGCAAAAGAGTTTGCCTAGGCAGGGTGTAAGCACAAAAGCACAGTTCTTGAGAACAACAGGAGGGACTCCATCAGGTCCATATGCCTTGTTGGTAGTGATCCTAGTGATGGCAGAAAATACATCAGCTGAAGAAATTTTAATGTAAGCCATGAGGAAGTCAGAGGAGGGGAAGTGATGGAGGAACAGCATTAGAAGAGTCTAAAGTGGAATTGGAGGAGAAAGTCTGAGCAAAGAGATCTGCTTTATCAGTTGAAGAAATAGCTACAGAACCATCAGAGTAGAAAAGAGGAGGGAAGGATGATGAGGTAAAGTTGTTAGAAAGGTTTTTGGCAAGGTGACAGGAGTGGGAAGAGTTCGAGTTGGGGAGTTGAGACAATTTAGTACGGATGATATTATTTTTAGCAGAGAGAAGAACAGAAGTAGCATGATTCCGGGCAGAGACGTAAAGATGATGTGATTCCGGGGTGGGTTGGCTCCAGAACCTTTTATAGGCCCTCTCCTTCTTGCAGACAGCATTAGAACAAGCGTGATTAAACCAAGGCTTTCTTGCATTAAACAAAGGACATGAGAAAGGAATGTATGCTTCCATGCCCGAGAGAATAACCTCTGCAATGCGCAAGGCACACTCAGATGACTCCCGGCCATTGAGGCAATAACCATTCCATGGAAATTCAGATAAAGTACTGCCTGAGGGCCTCCCAGTTCGCAGCTCCAAAGTGCCACAGATGACATTTCTTTGGAGGGTCCACAGGTTCGGAGCGATAGGACAGGTTAAGGTGATAAGGTTGTGATTGGAGGAGCGCAACAGAGAAAAGATTAACAGTGTAAGCAGAAAGATTAGCTGTAAGGAAAAGATTGGCACTCTCTCCAAGGCGGTCAGGGATACAGTTAGGGTGCTGTACAAGCTTCTCTAGATCATTAAGGATAGAAAAGATGTAGGCTTGTTCACCAGGTGGATCAGTGAAAGGAGAGGAGAGCCAAAGGTGGTGGTGAACATTGAAATCTCCTAAAATGGAGATTTCAGAGAAAGGAGAAATGGATAGAATGTGTTCCATTGCAGAAGTAAGATAATCGAAGAATTTTTGATAGTCAGTAGAATTAGGGGATAAGTAAACAATACAGATATATTTAGTCAGAGAATGACAGCAAAGCCGAAGCCACAGTGTAGAGAATTCAGAAGAATAGAGGTCAGGAACACAAGAGCCAAGATAAGTCGTTGCGCATATATACACAACAGCCACCTTTGGCTTTGAAATGAGTATAGAGAAAATAGGAGGATACAGAAAAGGGTTTGGTGTCAGTTACCTCAGACAGCTCAGTCTCAGTTAGGAAGAGAAGGTGAATGAATGAATGAATGAATAAATGAAAATGTGACATGGCGGCGCAACAGCAGAGGTCATATGCCACCGAACACAAACATTAAAAGGAAGTCAAAAAATAAATGAATAAATAAAATGGTGCATAAAACAAAGTGACAAAATCAAGAAACAATCAAAACTAAAACGTGGTGGAAAGACTGAGGTTAAACGAGAACAGTATAAAACACACACTAAAATATGGTAAAGTCCTACAGTTTGTGGAGAAGGCCGGAACTTAACACAAAGGAGAAGGTGCCTCCTCCCATAGCACAAGCCTCTTCTCCAAGTACTGAAGAGAGAAGATTAGGTCCGTTGTCGGCTCGGCACCCGGAAAGGTACTGCCGACGAAGGTCCTCAAGACTTGGACATTCCAAAAAAAGGTGCTGCACAGTCAGAGGAACCAGACAGTTATCACAATAGGGAGGGGGTGCCTTCTCCATTAAAAAAACATGAGTCAGCCTAGTGTGGCCAATCCGGAGATGGGCCAAAGCTGTTTTCCACTGTCGAGATAATCCCACATACCCTCCATTGCTCAGGTTCTGACGAATGCTGCGGAGTTTGTTCGCCCCTACTGCATCCCACCTTCTCTGCCAACAGGGATGGACAGCTTCTATAGTGCTTGTACATAAATCCTCAGATGGGACACGGTAATGGGGAGAGGAAGGGCGAGAGGCAGTGACTCTCGCCACAAAGTCAGCACGCTCTTTGCCTACGACCCCCACCTGAGCAGGGACCCAACATATTTGTACAGAAAATCCACGTCTGTGTAATAAGAAGAGCCACTCCAAGATAGATAGGACTAGAGGGTGTGATGACAAGCCACAAGACAAAGCTTGCAAGGGACTGGCTGAGTCACTAAAAATGGTGAAAGAAGCAGGGGGGAAACTAAAAATCAACTCAACTGCAACTAAAATAGCTGTAAGTTCAGCAGTAAAAACAGAGGCGGAAGGAGGAAGACTCCCACCACAGTTAAAATCATGGAAAACTACATCAAAGCCTGTCCCAGTGCTGCACTTGGAACCATCAGTATATACAGGGATCGAGCCACTGTGGGCAGAGGCGTGTTCTAAAAAATCAGACAGAGCTACCTGTGTGAAAAGAGAGGCCTTTCTCTCAGGGAAGTAATCACATGGCCATACTTCTGGGAGGAGCCTGGGAGCGACTCGGGGAACACGCACAGGGCAAACAGGAAAAGGCTGAACTCCTAACTCCTCCATGGCAGCCCTCACTCTGTACCGAAACGGTTGTGGATAGCGAGGGTGGGTGTTATAAAAGGGGAAAAGTGACCTCGGAGACAGCCATACAACTTGGTGAGGAAGGTAGATAGTGAAGGCAATGCCAACACTGCACCGGTAAGGACTGGCAACAGAGATCTAGTGGCGGTTCATTCACGTCTACTAATAGACTAGGAATTGGGGACGACCAGAAAGCTCCAGCTGACAGACGGATCCCAGCATGATGGATTGAACTGAGAGGCTGCAGCCATGCCTCAGTAGCAGAAGAGTATACCTCACATCCATAGTCCAATTTGCTCCGTACCAAGGCACGGTAAAGGTAGAGCGGGGTGGCTCTATCAGAGTCCCAAGACAGGTGACATAGAGTCCATAGGAGAGACAGGGCACGGTGGAAGGATAAACGTAATGCACGGATGTGGGGAACCCACGGCAGTCGTCTGTCGAAAACAAGACCTTGCTTCATCCACACATCGGACTCTGTGGCCATGTAACTTGAGATCGGGGTCGGGGTGGACACCTCTCAAGCGGGAGAAATGTAAGGCCACTGTTTTTGTTGGGGAGAAACGGAAACCATGCATTGTGGCCCAATGAGATACGTGGTCTAAGGTAAGCTGCATGCGACGTTCAGCCACAGGCATCCAGGAGGCAGCATACCATATAGCTAAATCATCGACATACAGCGAGGCAGACACCCCCTCTGGAATAGAGGACAGAATACCATCTAATGCTATTGCAAAAAGGGTCGTGCTAAGGACACTTCCTTGAGGCACGCCTTCTTCCTGAGGGTATGAAGGAGACAGTAACACCAATTCGAACCCTGAATGAACGGTCACGCAGAAAGTCTAATATAAACAGGGGCAGCCTACCAAGTAAACCTAAAGAATGAAGCTGCATGATGATACCAAACCACCATGTAGTATCATATGCCTTTTCTAAGTCAAAGAAGACGCACACCAGATGCTGCTTCCTGGCAAAAACATCACAAGCTGCAGCTTCTAGGCAGACAAGTGCATCTGTCATTGAACGATATTTGTGAGAACCAGACTGACATCGAGAGAGACAGTCATTCCTTTCGAGGAAATACATTAAGCGTGAATTGACCATCTTTTCAAACAGTTTACACAAGCATGATGTAAGGGCAATTGGTCGATATTCTAGAGGACTGGATCCTGTCTTCCCTGGCTTCTGGAATGGCAGGACAACAGCTTCACGCCAAGAGGTAGGAAGAGAAGAGTCTTTCCAGATTCTATTAAAAAGCTTAAGAAGAAAAGACAGTGCATCATCACCCAGGTGCCGAAGCATTGCATAGGGAATATCATCTGATCCTGGTGAGGTGTCTTGACAAAGGGAAAGAGCAGATTGGAGTTCATGGGAAGAGAAAGGGAGGTTGTAAGACTCCCCCCTCCCGGAATGGAAGTTCAATACCCTAGCCTCTTCTACGTCCCTGTGTCTGGCAAAAACTGGAGTGCTAGCATTTCTACGGATGACCACTGCAAAGGCAGAAGCATAAATATCGGCCACAGCCACAGGGTCACCAACAGGCTCACCATTTGACAGCAGTACAGGGGACCTGCTTTGCGGGAATTTTCCTGAAATCTTTTGTACCCTCTTCCACACCTGAGACACTGGTGTCTTAGAGTTTATGGAAGACACATAAGCCATCCAAGAGTCTCGTCGGGCTTGTTTCAGGACCCGGCGTGCTCTAGCACGTGCCCTCCTGAATTCGACAAGATAATGCTCTGTTTTGTATCAACGATAATGTGAAAATGCTGTCATTTTGGCACATACAGCAATACTACAATTCTCATTCCACCATGGGACAGGCCGATAGTTATATGTGCCAGAGGTTCTTGGAACAGCGTGGTGGGCAGCGGAATGGATAATAGACGTAAAGAATGAAACAGCTTCATCTATATGTGGAAAGTCTTCTGTGGAAACACCAATAGAAATTAAGGAAGAAAAAAAGAGACCAGTCCGCCTTATCTAACCTCCACATTGGGAGACGGGAACAAGGACTAGATATTGCTGCAGTAAGGAGGATAGGAAAGTGATCACTCCCATGCAGATCCCTCAGAACCTCCCAAGTGAAATCCAGGAGGCAGTCAGGAGAACAGACGGAGAGGTCAACTGAGGTAAATGTATTCGTCTGAGGATGAAAATGCGTAAACTCGCCAGTATTCAGCAGGGAGAGATCCTCGTCATCCAATAAGGATGCCAATAAATGCTCACATTGGTTAATTAGACAGTCACCCCACAAAGGGTGCAGACCGTTAAAGTCCCCCAGGAGGAGAAAGGGCTCAGGTAATTGTCTGAGAAGGTCTTCAAGGTCTGCTTTACTAACTTCTGTGCTGTGTGGTAAATAAATGCAACAGACAGTATACCAGCGGAGGGCATACAACCGCACAGCAACACACTGGAGATCAGACTGGAGGTGAACCTGTTGATGAGGGACATTAGCCCTCACCAAAACAGTACCACCTCCAACAGGATCCTGGGTTGGAGCTGAGTAAAAAGCATCATACCCAGGTGGTGCATGAGGAGTGGCAAGCCCTACAAGAGTTTCCTGGAGATACACGCACAAAGGGGAATAAGCCAGGAGGGTCCGCAGCTCCTCCCAAGTACCACGCAGCCCTCGACAATTCCATTGAAATATACTGGCTGAGAATGCCATAGTACCAAGAGCGAAGGAAGAATCAGGTTGAGGGATGAAACAACCTTGCCCCCGGCAAGCAACCAGATTTAGATTGCTGCTTAGAACTGCTCTTAGAAAGGGACTGCCTGGCACCGTTATGGTGTACAGTGTGCCGCCCAGCTGAAGATAACCTGGAGGAAGAAGAAGAGGGCCGGACGATGGTTTTCTTCTTTGGCGGGGCAAAAGATGGTTTGGCAGGTGGACCGCAAACTGCCCTAGCCGGAATAATGCAGGCAGTGCCACCACGAGAAGGAGCACAATCAGTAGCATGTCCCACAGTACTGGAATCCTGAGAGGGCAAGGCCTCATGCAGCTGAGCAGGTGCATCAACTACCTGAGGACCACCACTATCTGGCGGTGGCTGGGTCATCAGCGAGACACCATCCCCAGCCTGCACTTGCCCTGACACCTGAGCATCCCGAGGAGGAGGAGTAGTGGGTTCCACTGCAGAGATCTTTGGTAGCAGCGCTTCGCTCTCTGAGCACTCTGAGGAGCCACGGCAACGCTTACCTTGCACAGGAAGGACATCGGGAGTTTTGGATGTGTCAAAGCAAGGTGTAGCCTAGACACGGGTGTTTGTCACAGGAGGAACTGGAGGAACTGAGATGGGGGAGGCACTCCCAGATGCTGGAAACACCACAACAGAGGGGACACCCCCAGAGAGAGTAGGCACCTCCCTGGAAGAAGCACAGCTGCTTCTAGGCTGCACTCCCTTGGTGGAACCCCCCTGCCGAGATGGCCGTGAAGTAGAACCCTGAGAATTTGATGGGGCATTGTGTGATGACAGGGGCACCTGCCGATTAGCTTTAGGGCGAGACAACGCAGCAGCAAAGGTAACCCCAGGCCGAATGGACCGCTCCCTAATCCCGACCTTTGCCTCGGAAAAGGAAATTTTCTCCTTCGTTCGGAAGGAAATAATCTCATATTCATACTTGTATACTTTGCAATCCATTGAGGAGGCTGCATGTGCTCCTCCACAGTTCAAACATTTAGGGATTTGAGAACAGTCGTCTATATCATGAGAAATTCCACCACAATTTCCACAGACCTCAGGAAGGCCAGACACTTCCCGCCTGCAAGAACGTTGGACATGACCAAATCTTTGACAATAATAGCATCTTCTAGGTGGGGAACATTAGGTTTAACCTTTAGCTTCCACCACACAGCAGTGATATCCTCCGGCAAGGTAAGATAAGATTAGAGTGGGTGTGGGGGTTAAAACCCAGTCAACTTTCTTCATAATTCTCTGTACTCCTACTACACCCTGAAGAGCCAGCCAATCTAAGAGGGAAGAATCAGAATATGAGATCAAGTCACGAGAATACACAACCCCTCGGGACTGGTCTAGGACCAAATGATGAGAGGCAGATACAGGATAACCGGCGACCACAGTTAGAGACTGGATGCGTGAACTCTCCTCTTCATTCCTGGCTTCTAACAATAGAGAACCATCGCCCTGCAAGCAGACCTTGGGGGTAAATCCACATGCTGTAACTAGACCACTGTGAATCTGAAAAGAAAGGAAGTACCATTATTCATTTTGAGGACTATGTATTTTGGGTAAGAGTGATTCACAAAAACACCAGGTAACAGCTCGATAGAAAGGGCACTGTGATTCACAGTTTTGGCAGACGACCCGGAGGGCACAGGGTAGTCGGCCAGAGAGTGCCCAGTTGATGCCGACTCGTGCAGCTGGTCACCGACCACACCAGTGGGTAAAGAATTGTTTAGTGTATCCATAAATACATTAGTGAAAATAAATTGTCACCAGGAGCCAAGGGAAACCACCTACCAGGGAGTGAGACCGAGCGTGGTCTGATGGGAGCGGGGTACCTCGTCCCCAGAGGGTGTCCCAAAAAGGACACCCCGTGATTCGAAAGTTTGCTCCCACCAGTGCAAAGACCACCTTCCCCAACACTCCCCAGCCCAGACACCCAACCAACCAACTCAGGACAACACTGAGGCGATCCCTCTGGAGGGCGGAATCGATGACCCATAAGGGTAACCTACGTTTCGGGCAGCGCTTAGTCAGACCCCTCACCCACAACCCTACCTGCTTGGGAGACCCTGCCAGATGTCGTTACATCAACGGGCAGGCATGTGGGATCACCGGAGTACTCAAGCTACCCCACCACGACAAGGTGGCTGCCCACAGGGGGGAAAGAGAAGGTGAGGTTTAGAGAGGAGACGTGGTGCTCAACAGAGCGGAAGTTAGAGGAAGGGCCGCGAATGTAGCAGAAATGAAGAAGAGCTGAGTCAGACAGCGGTTCCAGGCAGCTCAAGTCGTCACCAGGAGAGGGGCGGAAGGTGGGGACATTTATGGTACCCCTTCCTGGGGACTCCGAGGCTGAGTGTTGAGTAGCCATGATTTTTTTTTTTTGAATATTGGTAAAAGAAGTGCAGTGTGTACTGTGCATGTAGTTTGGTGTACATAGAGAATCGTTTACTGAAGGGCATGCTGGCGTACTCTCTGTGTTATTGAGACACTGAAAAAGTTCAGCAAAGGGGGATGGTCAGGAACTAGTCCTGACGGCTAATGAAACGGGAGCTCTAGCTCTCCCTGTCATCAGCTTTCCATGCACCTTGGGAATACTGCCCTGCTTGACTGGTGATATATATATATATATATATATATATATATATATATATATATATCCCATTGGAGCCGGGTGTCCGGAATACTGGAGAGAGCTGGGATTCATCAAGCCTTATAAAGTAGGGAACCCCCGGGTAGGGACTTATGAGCTTCGTGACTATGAGCCGAGAGGCGGAGGGTGGTACGCTTAGTACCCACCCAGTGCCATGCCTCGGCCAGCACCCCTGGGATCCAATGGGTTAAAATATATATATATATATATATATATATATATATATATATATATATATATATATTATAAAATAAACAGGAGCACGAGAGCGGTGATTGCATCCATCTTTATTGGCTCACAATATTTTGGACCGTGTTCGTCCATGATCAGGCGAGTACAGCAAGATCCTAAAAATAAACACTAATGTATTTTAAGATAAAACAACTGGATCCCTTAATGCCTAAAAAAGTATTATATTAACCTACATAGACATGATAAATACACTAAATATGATTTAAAAAAAACTACGGGCAAATGGAAAAAATAACAATACACAGCTTACGCTCCTAATAACAACACACCGGTACTTTAGCAGTGTCTTTGAGTTTACTGATCCCCGTGGATATGAAATCTAACTAAACACAAACCTACTGTTCAGTTGCCAAATCGTTCTTCTTTTGACTAAACAAGGAGTTTAGTGGCATTTTTATTTTTTTATACCACAAGAATACAAGCAAGTGCAATATCACACTAAATAATAATGAATTAACCTAGTTTTTACAGAGTTACATAATGTACGTATTAAGGCATCCCGTCCGGCACATCTTCCAGCGGACCCTTCCCACAGCCGGGCATTCCTGTGAAAATCGTCTATTATCAAACGTTCATATATCAGTTAATACTAGACCAAAAATTAAAAGCAAAGTGTCATAATACTCACCAATCCTTTTACTTCAAGCTGATTGCATCAAATGGTCCATGAAGTGCGTGTAGGGAGAGTGAGTGAGTGGGGATTCGGGAGAAAGGGGACAATTTTTTTTTTTTTTTTTTTTGCCGGTGTCCGTATGCGTGGCAGAGGTTCTGTGACACAACCAAGGCCCAGACTAGCCCTCTGCAATAATAGCACGTTGATAACACTTCCAGAAGACCAAAATTCACCGCAAACACTATTTACGTGAAAAATTTGGTCAATTTTAAAAAAACTACAATTCTCCGTTTTGAAGCCAAAAATATTTTTCTGGTCAGTATCAGTGATTCAAATGAAATTGATCTTCATTTTCGTCGGAAATCACTCGTTGTGGAGATAGGATTGTCCAAGCCTATCTCCCAAAAGAGTGAAATCTGAAAAAAAAAAAAAAAAAGGCCAAATTCATTCAAATCACACTTAAATTGATCAGAAAAAATATTTTTGCTTTTGAAACCGAGGACATGGGTTGAATCGTATACCCTAACTGATATTTTTGCATTCGAAACCGAGGACATGGGTTGAATCATGTACCGTAACTGAGGGGCTTCACGCCCTCAGACCCTCCCCTCATATTATTAACCTCATCTAACCTAACCAAAACCAACCTAACATTAACCAAACCCAACCTGACCTAACCTTACCTCACCTTAACCCGCCCCGTCCCGTCGACGTATGGGTACATTGCAACGATTTGCATTTGCCAGTCCCGGCGACGTACCAGTACGTCGTGCAATTGCAATGTGCATAATTTCAACAATTTTCAAATTTCGCGCTTGATTTGCGGTACGTACCCTCGCCTGACCTTCCCCTACCTGCCACCAGGCGGGGACACTCGGCGACCCCGCGCGACCCGCGCTAGCCCACCACTCATCCACTCACCTAGTAGCCATGGTCCTGCTCAGACATGGCTAAGAGAGGTCTCTCAGACAGCGAGATTCAAGTCGCCCTGGGCACCTCTACCGGCGACAGTGATTCCCCACTGGACGACGAGGAGATGGACAACGATTATGTGCAGCCAGAGGAGGAAGAAACCACCAGCAGTGACGAGGAAGTTCCGTCACCCAGGAAGCGGCAGTACGTGACTTACCGTGCTGCTAGAGAGGGGCAGGAGGCAAAGAAGGCACGTGGTATATCCTATCCCTATCCCCAGCGTGATTTGGAAGCAGAATTTGAGGACGAGGACGAGGATGGAGCCGTGGGACGTGCTGCCACGTGGTATGGACGGGAGGTCATTACACATCGTGGCCCAGAGCGCACACCACGTCGTATGAGCAGGTATGGGCCTAGCATTCTGTTTGGGGAGCTAGGAAGTCAAGTGGAGGGAGTGGGGAGTGAAACGGAAAGTCCAGGGATTAGGGAAAGTGAGAGTGACGTGAGTGAGTCATTGCTCTCCCTACGTAGTGTGAGGCGGCATAGTGGATCACGTGGGCCAGTGCGGGTGCGTTCCTTATCACGTGGGGTTGTGAGGGAGGGGGAAGGTGGGGAGGAACCACTCCAAAGCACGTCTTATGCTCCCCAATATCCCCTAACACATGGTTGAGCTAAGTTGCGTGAGAGAGCACGTGGTGTGGTAATGGAGGGGGAAGGTGGGGAGGAACCACTCCCCAGCACATCTTCTGCTCCCCAATATTCTACTATTTCATCCCCACAGCCCCCTACTGTTCCTCAAGGCCGTAAGGGTAAGGGAAAGGGAAAGGGTAAAAGCAGAGGGAAGAGGAGTGACAGTGGGGAAGCCCTCCGTACTCCTTCTCCCCAACCTCCCCAACCAGGATCTCCTCCCCACCCAGACGAAGGCGGTGATGGGGCTGATGGGGACGAGGGATTTGTGTCGTGGGATTGGGAGGATGGGAGTGATTTTTCTCCCCTCATTCACCCCTTCACTGAGCAAGGGCGATCTGGCTGCATTGCACCAGGTATTCACAGTAATTCCACCAGGTTGGATTTTTTCCACCTGTTTTTCAGTGAGGCATTTGTTGAGTAGATTGTCCACCAAACAAACCTGTTTGCAAGCGCCCAGCGCCTAGAAAGTGAAAGATTGGGAACAAGGAGTAGGTATTTTATGATCTATGATTACCCTGTCTCCCTTCCAGAAATGTTCTTATTTTTTGCCCTGGTCCTTTTGATGGGTATTATAAGAAAGAATAGAATTCCTGCTTACTGGACTAGGGACCCTGTTATGTTTACCCCCATATTTGGTCAAGTGATGAGCCGTAATCGGTTTCAACAAATTCTAAGTCGCCTCCATTTTTATGATGCTCATGACCCTGCAAATGCAAACAACACTGACAAAATGAGGCGAATTCGGTTGGTCTTTGATCACCTCAGGCAAACCTTTCGTTCCTCATTCTATCCCTATAGAGATCTCGTCATAGACGAGAGTCTCGTGTTGTGGAGAGGCAATATTTCATTCAGACAGTATATACCCAGCAAAAGGCACCGTTTTGGGTTCAAGATCTTTGTTATGTGTGACTGTAGGACTGGATACGTGCAAGACATAGTCTTGTACACTGGTGCACAGGCAGACATAATAGAAGATCGAAGTATTGGACTGTCGGGAGCAGTGGTAAAGACAATGATACAAGACTACCTTCATCGCGGTCACGTTCTCTACCTCGACAACTGGTACACTAGCCCTCTTCTCGCTCGTTATCTTCGCACACATGAAACGGGAGTCTGTGGAACCGTAAAGGTGAACCGGCGTCACATGGCCAAGGTAGGGCGGAAACTTGCAAGGAGTGAGGTTGTCTTCTTCAAAGCCAACAACATCCTTGCAACAATGTGGAACCACAACAGAGAAGTAAGCCTCTTGTCCACGGTTCACCGCCCCTTGATGCACCGTACTGATTCTGTAGATTACCGTAGCGAGAGCAGGCGTCGTGTTTGGAAACCTGAGTGTGTTATGGATTACAATATAAACATGCGCCTCGTGGACCAGCCAGACTCCATGATATCGACGGTAGAGTGTGCCAGGACAACGATGAAGTGGTATAAAAAACTGTTCTTTCACTTACTAGATATCACTGCTCTGAATTGCCACCACCTTCATGCCATGACCACAGGAGTTCAGGAAACATTTGAAGGGTTTGTGAGGGAGCTCACAAGAGAAATCTTTGCAAAGTATGCTGTTGAAAGGCCCCAACATCGCACCCGCACTGCCCCTATTGCCCAAACTCCCCAGAGAATATCCGGCCGCCATTTCCCCACTCCTATCCCTCCCCAGCCCAACAGACCTAGGCCCCAACGCAGGTGTCACGTGTGCAGTAATTCCCAGGTGAGACTCACGACACAGAGGAAGGACACCCGCTATGAGTGCGTGCAGTGTGACATGGGTCTCTGTATTCACCCATGTTTTAGTGAATATCACACGTTGATGCAATTTTAGCATGGTGTGAATGCGAAAGGACGCTGAAATTATGAGGTAAATGCGACAGACAGACGCTCAGTGAAATTATCAGTCATGTGGATCTCCAAATATTAGTATAAAGTGCCTACGGGTAGAACATAAGTGAAAACATTGTGTGTAAGTATATAAATCTGCCCTAAGTTGAAACTTACATAGAGAGGGTTGTATGATGCGATATTCTGTCGCTCAGTGCAATAAATACGGCCCGTATTTATATGATTATTATTATGTGACATTCTTACGGGTATAATATAAGTTCAAATTATTGTATGTGATGATATTTATTCTAAGTCAAATATTCATAGCGTGTGTATAAAGATAAGATTTCCTGACGCTTAGTCGAATGAATAAGGCACGTATTAGTCAAAATAAAAGTCAGCAAGTGATAAAGTGAATAATTAGTATATAAGTGTGTGAGTGAATTAGTATATAAGTGTGTGAGTATTATGTATGTCGAAACATTCCTTGCGAGGGTATTTTCAGGCGATATTCTCACGCTCACTTGAATAAATAATGGCAGTAAGTATGTACAGTGCATTATAGGGGTGTAAACGTGTGTAATGTAAGTGGGAAATTATAATTGGAGTGAATAAATAAAGTAGATGATGAAACACGAGTGTTTGAGATCGTGGTTGCTACGTGAATATGCGCTAGCATATCGCTAAATGCCCTCGTAATGAATGAAAATAATTGAAAACCTTTACAGTGGTGGAGGAAAGGTTCTATGTAAAGGGGAAAATAATTGGAAAGTGATAAAACAATTTGGTATGTTGAAATACGAGTCATAGCGAGTGCGCTTACTAAGCTGATGTGCGCTATACTTATGCTGCATGTTATCATAATGAATGAAAACATCTGAAAACACTTACAAATAGTTGTAATTGGTAAAATGTCATTGAAACAGAAGTATACAAGTAGTAAAAATGATAGGTTGACTCATACCAGAAACTTAGCATATAGCATGTTACGACTCGGACCAAACTCGCTATGCTCGCGCGATGGTACAATGCTTATTTTTCATATATATGTGTCTGAAATTCATTATATTGTTACTGTTATTGTTTATTAGTTCAAATTCAATAAATATAGAGGTGTTGTGTGTTGTTTCTCCCATTATTCCTTGCCATAGAAAACGTAAACGCATATCCAGCCCATTACAGAACACCATACCTGCGGGGGGGAACCGCACCTGTATGGACCACTTATAGACCGCGGGAACCACTCTCTTTGTGATTTTCCTTCGTTTCTCGACCTAAGCGGAAGTTTTAGCAAAAAAAAAAAATTTCCAAAAAGGCTCGGGACTGGGGGATGTCATAGGTGCGGAAAACCTCGGGACGTGACGGGTTAAATGTCGTCGGAGGAGAATGATGTCGAAAGGATAGCCTCAAACAGTCCTCTAAACCCACAAGCCCTCTGCTTCTTTGAATTTGCGTAACTCTTAATATTCTTACAGTACCACCGATGAAGGTCCTCTCTATAATGTAAGTCACTTCCACACTTCGGGGAGGAAGGCAGAACACCGCGACTGTTTAGGAAATTCACAGTTTCCTGATTATTCTTAAAAAAATGAGCGAAGGCCTCCATCACTTCCCTCCTCCATCACTTCCTCCATCACTTCTCCCCTCTGATTTCGTCATGGTTGACATTAAAATTTCTTCAGCTGATGTATTTTCTGCCATCACAGGCCTCAGTATTAACAAGGCATATGGGCTTGATGGAGTCCCTCCCGTTGTTCTCAAGAACTGTGCTTCTGTGCTTACACCCTGCCTAGGTAAACTCTTTCGCCTTTGTTTGTCAACTTGTACCTTTCCTTCTTGCTTGAAGTTTGCTCTCATTCAGCCAGTCCCAAAGAAGGGTGACCATTCCCAACCCTTTAACTATCGTCCAATTGCTTTAACGACCTGTATCTCAAAAGTTTTCGAGTCAATTCTTTCTGATCGTCAGTATGGGTTCCATCAGGGAAGCTCAACTGGCGATCTTCTCACCTATCTCTCAGACTCCTGGTCATCCTCCTTTCGGGACTGTGGTGAAAGCTTTGCCATTGCACTTGACATCTCAAAGGCTTTCGATTGAGTCTGGCATAAATCTTTAATTTTCAAACTGCCCTCTTACGGTTTCTATCCTTCTATCTGTGTCTTCATCTCTAGCTTCCTTTCTGGTCATTCTATAGCCACTGTTGTAGATGGCCATCGTTCTTCTCCTAGATCTATCAACAATGGTGTTCCTCAGGGCTCTGTCCTATCACCAACTCTCTTCCTTTTATTCATCAATGACTTTCTAAGCTGTACATCTAATCCTATCCACTCATACGCTGATGACTCCACCCTTCACCTTTCCATTTGGTTCCCACAACGTCCATCTCAGCAGTTACTTCAACAAACAAGGGATGAGGCTATGGCACATCTAATGTCTGACTTGGCTCGTATCTCTGACTGGGGTAAAAATAATCTGGTTGTTATTAATGCATCAGAGACCCAGTTCTTATACCTATCAACCTGACAAAATCTTGCACATGTATACCCACTAATGTTTAATAATATTCAGCTTAATCCTGCATCATCCTTGATCATGCTTGGGGTTTCATTTACTCGGGACTTATCTAGGAAGGATCATATTACATCTCTTATAAAATCTGCTTCCAAGAGATTAGGTGTGCTAAGCTGACTCCGTTCCTTCTTTACCATTGCACAATTGTCGACTTTATACACGGATGTTATCCGCCCTTGTGAGGAGTACAACTCTCATGTGTGGGGAGGTTCCCCACATAAAGCTCTCCTCAATAGGGTGGAGTCAAAGGCTTTTCGTCTCATTAACTCTCCTCCTCTTACTGACTCCCTTCAACCTCTGTCTCGTCTCCGCACTGTTGCAGCTTTATCTCTTTTCTATCGCCACTTCAGTGGTCACTGCTCCTCTGAACTGCCTGCTTACATCCCTCCACCTCTATGACGGGCGCGTAGCACCTGTCTAGCAGCAAACTGATCCCTTTTCTGTCCAGCTCTCTAATGCAAAAGTTAACCGTTACTCCCAGTCCTTCATTTATGCAACAGGTTAGCTCTGGAACTGTCTCCTCTGTCTGTATTTCATGCTTCCTATGTTCTCCAGTCTTTCAAATGCAGTGTGTCCACGAAATGATTGGGTCTTGAATTTGGCTCTCTCTTGTATTTTTTTTTTTCTCTTGGAAGGAACAGTTATTGCGGGCTCGTGGCTTTTGGTTCCTTCTTCCTCGCATTAAAAAAATATATATATATATCACAGCACACCCACTATAAGAGGACGCCATCGTGGAACTGACTAAACTGTGGGATGTTTGATAATTGAATATCTCCTAACACTATCAATGATTTGATTGGTCCATCTTTTGGCGGATTCTAATTTCATTGGCCGTGATGTCCGCGCATTCGCTGTAGACGTGGCATGTCATCACGCCTGGTAGCACCTGTGGGCTGTGACAGGGAGAAAGACTGATGCAAAAGTTTGAATCTGAAGGGAGATCCAAGGTAATATTACATAGGATTTTTATGTTAAATATACATTTCCGAAAACAAATGTATAGTGGAATAGATTCAAAATAATATGGTCTACAACAAAATTGAGTCAGATTGCCTGGATCGAGAAATTTAGTTTTCCGAAATTGACCAAAATTTTCCATAATTGGCCATACTTGCTGCTGGGAGGCTGGTAACCATATCAACGAAGTTGAGGCAGGCTGCCTGATTACCTCACCACCTTACAGACAGACAGACAGACAGACACATTCTCTTTCTCTCTTTCTCACACACACACACACACACACACACACGATGTTTGGCTTCCATTGTCGCTTGATTCTGGCAATGCTGTGCTAATAAGTCTGGGTGTTACAACTACTACAGATACTACTATTATTACTACTGTTACTACAACTACCACTACTACAACTACTGCTAATACTACAACTGCTTCTACTACAACTACTACAACTACCACTACTACAACTTGTCACGGGGTTTTTAAAATATCACGGTGTTTTTTAAATAAATGCTTAAATATTATTTAATTGATATTAATATTCAATAATATTGAAGAGCAGAGACAATGATTGTCTTGCTACATCAAGCAACGATTACTTTACGCTGACTTGCTACGATTCTCTAAGAACGAGAATTTATAAACTTTCTCAACAGTACACAGCAGAGACTAATTACTCACAATTGCTGAATTACTGTACTGTTAGCCTCTGGAGAAAGTTACTTCACCCCTGACAACAAATAACTAATACTAATAATAATAATCAGGTCCTTGCTGATGCTTAACTCCTATGGCACAACGGATTTTAAGTTAATACAACACGACTGGTCTAAGTACCAGTTATGAATAGTAAAACGTCTATGCAAGCTAGGAGCTATGTGGGAAATAAGCTTAATTTGGAGAAATGAAACAAGAGTTTACTTTACATTAAGCTCAAGGAAAAGAACTGTTAAATTTATTGATTACAAAAAAATAAATTTAACGTTACATTTCAAATCAAATTAATGAGACGCACTCACTCACTCACACAAAAGCTAAATACTTACGCCTAGGAAAAACACCTTAACTAAGCTCTTAAAACTAGGATTATACAAAAGGAAATACCGGTCGATGAATGCTGTGTATCACCCAAATCTAGGATGGGAGTCTGGGGGCTGTGTCAAGCGGAGTCTGGGTACTAGCTGACCTCTCTCTACTCTCACTTCTGGAGCACAGGACCTCTCTCCGTCACAGCAAACACTCGACTGAATTCAAATGATGTATAGGCAGGACGCACAAGCCACCGGAAGAAGGCGTGGCTAACGGTTGAGGCAAGCAGGGGCGAACAATAAAGAAACAATTGTATCGCTCAGTAGAGCACTTAGTGACGTGCATTAAATCGGTCACTTTTGAAAGTGACGAATGTTTTGAAAAGTATACTCCGAAATGGAGAGAGAAACGGATAACTGAGCGATACACAGTGAGTTTTCCACTAATAGTTCGTGGCTTCTCACAAAAGGGAAATGTCGCGAATTGATTCATGACATTACACCCCTAGAAAATTAAATTTTTTCCTCATAGGAAAAAATTTGTGGATATATATATATATATATGTACACATCCTAACTCAGTCACACAAGATTCACACTGTGGTGTGTGTGCTATCCTGCTACAGGAGAAAGTCACAGTCGCCAGTGAGCGAAAAAAAAAACTTGTATTTACGTTAATAGAAGCAAACTTGAGGGAAAAAGTCTGTGACGACGGTGAAAATCCTGTACTCAGGTCAAACTGAGCAAAAAGTCGCTACATTTACACTGACAACTAATTGTTGTGTAGCGTGATGTATGTAATAAACGGTGTAGGTGTGACAGTTGTAGTGTAACTGTACGTACATGTAAAATGACAGAGTAAATAATAACATAGCGACAACGAAGGCAGAGGAGAAGAGGCGGAAGCGTGCGGCAGACGATCAGCTGGCCCGCACAGCAAAACTGCTACACCCATTGCTGAACCTGCAAAACCAATTAAGGTGGAGCATCAAAAGTGTCAATGAGACAAAATTCTTATTACGTTACAATTACTCTCTCTGCCTAGCAAGCAGTACATGCTACGAAAAGTACGCTCTAGCTGAAAAATACAAGTGACAGCCTAAGCTTCGTACATTCGAGGTCGCCATTAATTATAGCACACGATTATGTCAGCAAGTTGAGAATCCCTGTGCAAACTCGGGTCTTCCATAGCCTCGAACTGCACACGGGTCCTCAACCTGTGCCCTAACCTACAGTACTTATATTAATATCGGGAAGCTGAGAATCCTTGTGCAAACTCGGGTCTTCCATAGCCTCGAGTCGCCTCTGCGGAGTTCTCACTTCCCCCTTAACCTACAGTACTTATATTAGTATCAGGGAGCTGAGAATCCTTGTGCAAACTCGGGTCTTTCATAGCCTCAAGTCGCCTCTGAGGAATTCTCTCTCGAACTTCCCCCTTAACCTACAGTACTTCTATTAGTACCGGGAAGCTGAGAATCCTTATGCAAACTTGGGTCTTCCATAGCCTCAAGTCGCCTCTCAACTTCCCCCTTAACTTACGGTACATAATATGTATGTACAGGCCCTGGACATAATGTGTCCTGTGGGGCCAATGGGCGAGACGTCAGGTCTGCACCCACTTCACCACTACCATGTCTCTCAACTGTCTCAGAGATTACGGGTGTGGTTACAAATGGCACAGGAAGGGCATGTCCCTGATTAGTGGTGATACTTTGGCACACACTGCAGGAACGGACAAAACTATCTATGTCTCGTCCCATCCCTGGCCAGAAAAAGTCAGCTCGGATACGGCCCTGGGTCTTCCTTTTGCCCATGTGACCTCCTGAGGCTGAACAATGACCCCATTGTAACACTGCTAGGCGGTACTTGGCGGGAACGACAAACTGCAGTCGAACCTCGCCCTCGGGTGTTCGTGACTCATGGTAGAGCCGTCCTTGTTTGCGAAGGAACTTGGCTCGACCTCTCCGTGAATACTTAATCACTCGACCCTTTTGTTTGTTCCGCACGGCAGCAAGTGTCGGGTCAGAATGTTGTTCTTGTACAACAAGTTGACTACACATCAGATCTTGCGGCGATTCAATGATCACTGGGGTGACACAGTCTGGAGCCTCAGTCATGGCTCGTGTTACCGCAGCAGCCGAAGTCTGAGTAGCGTCATCATCGGAGCAACTATCCTTGACTCCTTGAATATTTCCAATGATGAGGTCAAATAAAGGTTCTGGCATGACAACTGCAAGTGTCATACCAGTATAAAATGGAGATGCCACCTGGATACATGCCTCAGGGAACAATCTCACTGATCCATCAATAAGGTTTGCATGGATCTGTCGACCTGTATACTGCTCAGGCCGAACTAAACTCTGCTTGACAGAGCAACCTGAGGAACCATTGTCTCTCAGGACCTTCACAGGAATGTCTCCCACAAACCCTTGCTGAACAAGGAAGGTACTGTCACCTGTGGGAGGGCCTGTGGAGGAAGCAGCTAGCCACTCATGAGGCTGCTGAACTGATGCGGCGAACATTGTGCCTTGAGGGTTATATACTTGAGAAGATGGAACATTGGCCATCTGTGGAGGGGGGTTCACTGTCACTGTGGGATTAGTGAACTGTGGGGAAGTACCCACACTGGTAGGGACGTGACCACCGTGCTGCTGCTGAGGAATGAAGGCTGCATTCACTTCCTGCCTCTTTTGAGCTGGTGGTGGAAAAGTTTGTCCCGACGTTCGGTTGAGTGGCTGATACTGCTGCTGGTTAGGGTACTTGTTGTACCCCTTCCACTCAGATTTCTGAGTGTTTTGCCCCTGGTCCTTCCACTGCGGTTTTGGACCTTGGCCATTATTCTGAGAATGGCCTTGTTGCTGGGGTTCAGTCTGAGACGGCTTCCCAGACTTGGCAGGATCTTTTCTGCTCCAGGTGTTTTGCTTACGAGTTTGATACCCGTATGCAGTAAAGAATGCGTCAGCCTTTTCTGCCACTTGGCTGGCATCTTTCACCTGGCAGATCTTAAGCTGCGCTATGAGCTCAGCAGGCCACGACCTCTCTAGCTGTGTACGCAGCATAAGGTCAATTATCCCCTCACGCGTAGAAGGAGTTTCATCTTTCTCCATCCACTCATTTAAGTAAGCTGTGAGACGATCAAGGAACTGAACAGCTGTCTCCTTGTCTTGGAGACAAGCTCGCATGAACTGAACTTTGGCGTCGTCTACTGTGAGACCATACGCCTTAATGAGTGCAGCTTTCATCATCTCATATGTGAGATTGTCTCCACGAATTCTGTGGAGAATATCGAGGGCAGGGCCCTCAAATAAACTAAGAAATTGGATCCGCTTAGCTGCCTCATCCAATTGATACATGTCTGCCATGTCCTCAAAACGAGCTATGTACGGCTCGATTCGCTCGTTTTCCTTGTATGAAGGAAGCTTGATGCGTGGGGTCGCCAGGACATGTGCAGGGAAAACGTTCGTGGAGCTTGGACCAACTGCAGCAGACGTGTCTGAAGCCAAGGAATCTCGCTTGAGCTTCAGCACTTCAAGTTCATGTCTCTCGCGTGCTTCTCGCTTGGCACGTTCGTGTTCTCGTTCTCTGTCTCGTTGTTCACGCTCGTATTCGCGCTGCTCACGCTCGTATTCGCGCTCTTTCTCACGCTGCTCTTGTTCATATGCACGCTCTCTTTCACGTTGTTCGCGCTATTCTCGCTCGTATTCGCGCTGAATCTTACGCTCATCACGGGCCTCATTCTCGCGCTGCTGTTCCTGATTATGCCGTGAGAGTATATACTCTTTAATTTCGGTTGGGTCCGAAAGACCCATTTCTTTGGCTTCCTGTAAAAATACAGTGGTAGCCATGGCGCTAATTTATTAAGTAAACCGAAACTGAGTACTGACTGCCTCGCAAGCAAATGCTAATAACACAAATAAAGAATACAGACACAAGCTAGTGGTGACCAGTCTTATCTAGTTAACTGGCAAAGAATAAATAAAAAATGTAAACGACTGGGAAGACTCAATAATAAACACAATGGGTACGGCGACTTCCCAGGAGCGAATAAAATCGTCTGGCGTTACCAAGAATAAACTAGAGTTAAGTACTCTATTGATTAATAAAGCAAAAATTCACTTGCTAAATCAACGGTAACAACCGGTAAACTTGTGCCTATAAACTTTAATGATAAATTTCTAAATATGAACGAGTGAGCACTATCTCGTGAATAGCTTTATAGCTAGGAGTTAATATCCTGGCGAGGTCGCCAATTGTCACGGGGTTTTTATAATATCACGGTGTTTCTGAAATATATGCTTAAATATTATTTAATTGATATTAATATTCAATAATATTGAAGAGCAGAGACAATGATTGTCTTGCTACATCAAGCAACGATTACTTTACGCTGACTTGCTACGATTCTCTTAGAACGAGAATTTATAAACTTTCTCAACAGTACACAGCAGAGACTAATTACTCACAATTGCTGAATTACTGTACTGTTAGCCTCTGGAGAAAGTTACTTCACCCCTGACAATAAATAACTAATACTAATAATAATAATCAGGTCCTTGCTGATGCTTAACTCCTATGGCACAACGGATTTTAAGTTAATACAACACGACTGGTCTAAGTACCAGTTATGAATAGTAAAACTTCTATGCAAGCTAGGAGCTATGTGGGAAATAAGCTTAATTTGGAGAAATGAAACAAGAGTTTACTTTACATTAAGCTCAAGGAAAAGAACTGTTAAATTTATTGATTACAAAAAAATAAATTTAACGTTACATTTCAAATCAAATCAATGAGACGCACTCACTCACTCACACAAAAGCTAAATACTTACGCCTAGGAAAAACACCTTAACTAAGCTCTTAAAACTAGGATTATACAAAAGGAAATACCGGTCGATGAATGCTGTGTATCACCCAAATCTAGGATGGGAGTCTGGGGGCTGTGTCAAGCGGAGTCTGGGTACTAGCTGACCTCTCTCTACTCTCACTTCTGGAGCACAGGACCTCTCTCCGTCACAGCAAACACTCGACTGAATTCAAATGATGTATAGGCAGGACGCGCAAGCCACCGGAAGAAGGCGTGGCTAACGGTTGAGGCAAGCAGGGGCGAACAATAAAGAAACAATTGTATCGCTCAGTAGAGCACTTAGTGACGTGCATTAAATCGGTCACTTTTGAAAGTGACGAATGTTTTGAAAAGTATACTCCGAAATGGAGAGAGAAACGGTTAACTGAGCGATACACAGTGAGTTTTCCACTAATAGTTCGTGGCTTCTCACAAAAGGGAAATGTCGCGAATTGATTCGTGAAACAACTATTACTAATACTACACATGCCGCTACTACAACTTCTACCACTACTACAATTACCACTATTGCAGCTACTACTATTACTACAGCTACCACTACAACTACTATTACTACCACACCTACTACACATACTACCACTACTATTACCACTACAGCTACAACTACTACTACAAAAACCTAAAAAAAAAATATTGTGAACATAGTAGTTATTCACATACGGTCCATAATCGGAAATACCACTATGACTTTTTTCTTTCCTATAATTTGTACTTTTCATCATAACAAATATGTATAAACTAAAACTTTCAATGTAAAATATGGCAACGACTTTATCACAAACAAACTTTCTGCTTCCATTATTCACATAAATATGCACAGAGCAGTGAAATCATTTTCCTAATTACGCAAAAAACAATATACAGGTATGTACTAAACTAACACTAACTTATGCATAAGACCCAGACTTCTGCCACTCGGTCTTCGAGTGAAAGTCGAAGAAACAGTTAGTGCACAGTGCCACCTCACATTCAGCACACCACCACCTCATCACATGGCGTTGCTGTGGTCAGCACGATGAATTGGCGCAGACATAGCAACGCCAGAAGGCTTATTTGCCTGCAGGTGTTGGGGCAGCACTTCCATGTAATGCCTACTGAGGTAGTCCCTGCTCTGCAGCCTGTCAGGCAGTTGCTGTACAGTGTGCCTACATTTCACAGAAGGCATTACTTGGCCAGAACTATCTACACCAAACTACATGCACAGTACACACTACACTTCCTTTTCCAAAATACAAAAAAAAAAACAAAAATCATGGCGTCTCATCACCCAGCCTCAGAATCCTCAAGGGGGGGTGGACCATAAATGCCCCCACCTTCCGCCCCTCACCTGGTGATGACTCGAGGTGCCTCGAACCACTGTCTGACTCTTCTACTTCATTTCTGCAACTTTCGCGGCCTTTCCTCTAACTTCCACTCCGTTGAGCACCACCTCTCCTCCTCTAAACCTCACCTTCTTTTTCTAACTGAGACTCAGCTGTCTGAGGCAACTGACAGCAAACATTTTCTGTATCCTCCTACTTTCTCTATACTCATTTTAAAGCCAAAGGTGGCTATTGTGTATATATACGCAACGGCTTATCTTGCTCTCGTGTTCCTGAACTCGATTCTTCTGAATTCTCTACATTATGGCTTCGGCTTTCCTGTCATTCTCTGACTAAATATATCTGTGCTGTTTACTTATCCCCTAATTCTACTGACTATCAAAAATTCTTCAACTATCTTACTTCTACGATGGAACACATTCTATCCACTTCTCCTTTCTCTGAAATCTCCATTCTAAGAGATTTCAATGTTCACCACCACCTTTGGCTCTCCTCTCCTTTCACTGATCCACCTGGTGAACAAGCCTACATCTTTTCTATCCTTAATGACCTAGAACAGCTTGTACAGCAACCTACCCGTATCCCAGACCACCTTGGAGAGAGCTCCAACATACTTGACCTCTTCCTTACAACTAATCCTTCTGCTTACACTGTTAATCTTTTCTCTCTGTTGGCCTCCTCCGATCACAACCTTATCACCTTAGCCTGTCCTATCACTCTGGTTTGGCCAGGAAAACGTCGCCTGTGGCACTTTGGAGCTGCGGATTGGGAGGCCCTCAGGCAGTACTTCTTTTATTTTCCTTGGAATGATTACTGCTTCCATGGCTGGGAGCCATCTGAGTGTGCATTTCGAATCGCAGAGGTTATTCTCTTGGGCATGGAAGCATACATTCCTTTCTCATATCCTTTGACTAACACAAGAAAGCCTTGGTTTAATCACGCTTGTTCTAATGCTGTCCGCAACAAGGAGATGGCCTACAAAAGGTATCAGAGCCAACCAACCCCTGAATCACATCATCTTTACGTTTCAGCCCGGAATCGTGCTAAGTCTGTTCTTCGCTCTGCTAAAATAATTTCATCCATACTAAATGCTCTCAACTCTCCAACTCGAATTCTTCCTGCTCCTTCTGGCACCTTGCCAAAAACCTTTCTAACAACTTTACCTCATCATCCTTCCCTCCTCTTTTCTACTCTGATGGTTCTGTAGCTATTTCTTCTATTGATAAAGCAGATCTCTTTGCACGGACTTTCTCCTCCAATTCCACCTTAGCCGATTTCGGTGCTGTTCCTCCATCACTTCCTGCCTCTGACTTCCTCATGGTTGACATTAAAATTTCTTCAGCTGATGTATTTTCTGCCATCACTGGCCTCAATACTAACAAGGCATATGGGCCTGATGGAGTCCCTCCTGTTGTTCTCAAAAACTGTGCTTCTGTGCCTAGGCAAACTCTTTTGCCTTTGTCTGTCAACTTGTACCTTTCCTCCTTGCTGGAACTTTGCTCTCATTCAGCCAGTCCCAAAGAAGGGTGACCACTGCCAACCCTCCAACTATCGTCCAATTGCTTTAATGTCCTGTATTTCAAAAGTTTTCAAGTCAATTCTCAATTGAAAAATTTTAAGGCATCTTTCCTATCACAACCTTCTTTCTGATCGTCAGTGCGGGTTCCATCAGGGCGCTCCACTAGCGATCTTCTCACCCACCTTTCAGATTCCTGGTAATCCTTCTTTCGGGAATTTGGCGAAAGCATAGCCATTGCACTTGACATCTCAAAGGCTTTCGATCGAGTCTGGCATAAATCTTTAATTTCCAAACTGCCCTCTTACGGTCTCTATCCTTCTATCTGTGCCTTCATCGCTAGCTTCCTTTCTGGTCATTCTATAGCCGCTGTTGTAGATGGCCATCGTTCTTCTTCTAGATCTATCAACAGTGGTGTTTCTCAGGGCTCTGTCCTATCACCAACTCTCTTCCTTTTATTCATCAATGACCTTCTAAGCTGTACATCTAACCCTATCCACTCAAACGCTGATGACTCCACCCTTCACCTTTCCATTCGGTTCCCACAATGCCCATCTCAGCAGTTACTTCAACAAACAAGGGATGAGGCTATGGCACACCTAATGTCTGACTTGGATCGTATCTCTGACTGGGATAAAAATAATCTTGTTGTTTTTAAAGCATCTAAGACTCAGTTCTTACACCTATCAACCCGTCAAAATCTTCCACAGGTATACCCACTAATGTTTAATAATATTCAGCTTAATCCTGCATCATCCTTGAACATGCTTGGGGTTTCATTTACTCGGGACTTATCTTGGAAAGATCATATAACATCTCTTGTAAAATCTGCTTCCAAGAGATTGGGTGTGCTAAGCCGACTCAGTTCTTTCTTTACCCCTGCACAATTGTTGACTCTATACAGGGGTTTTATCCACCCCTGTGTGGAGTACAACTCTCATGTGTGTGGAGACTCCCCAAATACAGCTCTTCTGAATAGGGTGGAGTCAAAGGCTTTTCGTCTCATTAACTCCCTTCCTCTTACTGACTCCCTTCAACCTCTGTCTCTTCGTCACACTGTTGCATCTTTATCTCTTTTCTATTGCTACTGTAATGGTCACTGCTCCTCTGAACTGTCTACATACATTCCTCCACCTCTATGACGGGCCCGTAGCACCCGTCTAGCAGCAAATCTCATCCCTTTTCTGTCCAACTCTCTAATGCAAGAGTTAACCGTTACTCCCAGTCCTTCATTTATGCAACAGGTCAACTCTGGAACTGTCTCCCTCTGTCTGTATTTCCTGCTGCCTATGATCTCCAGTCTTTCAAATGAAGTGTGTCCAGGCATTTAGAAATGAATGGATCTTGAATTTGTCTCTCTCTTGTATTTTATTTTTCTCTTTGAGGGAACTCATTCCGGGCTCATGGCCTTTGGTTCCTTCTTCCTTGCATAAAACAAAAACAAGATCTCTCCAGAAGTCCGGAAATTACATCCTTCTCAAACTGTCCGAGGAATGTGCTGGTCTGTGTAATATCTTTGTACAGAATGAAGGCATTCAGTACACAGATGTCAAGTACATGTAAGACTGCCATCTTGTATCACTAACAGCATCGCCTCAGACAGTTGATGGTGCCGATTTGCATATCAGATTTATCGACGAGTCGCATGTTGACGTAATAGTCGATAACAGCATCAGGCTTGAAGACTGACTGCCTCGTTCTCCTACCGACCTTGCGTGTGTCTACCAAGTTACGTTGATGGACCGTGGAGAGGACATTTAACTTTCTCTTATCATGCCAGCAAGGAGTTTACCTGATTTCGAGGTCCTGCACTTCCCCTTCACGGTGCCCTTGGGGAATGATGGCCAGTGTTTCCTCTTTGCACGGACAGTACCACACGATCAAATTTTCTGTTCATGCAGGTACTATCACGGCATTAGTTTCCTTACCCTCCTGACGATAGCAAGGTTGAAGAAACAGTCGGACCAGGCAAACGAACACAGACGGTTCACAATGATCAGATATGCTCCAGCATGTCAGAGTTGTTCACTCACTTGGACTCAACATCTTTCATGCTGGCATGAACAGTTATAACGAGCAAAAAGGATGTTCTTATATCATCCTCTTGTTCATTTTGTGGGAAATTGATGGAGAAAATAAATTAGAAATATGGAAGTGGTGTATAACCTGCAAACAGTCAAACAAAAAAACATGTAAAAATTATACAAGTTTGGGATAATGGTTTTAATTGTAAAGGCCACGTTTAGTATAGGCCCTCTTTTATATAAAACTAATTCCTTAAACATTAACCATACACTATGTCTGCTGTCAGTTACGATGGCTTATTAACTACAGAACCCTAACACTTGTCTACAGTAGTGCGTTATACCAGGGGTACCAAGGTTGTAAATGAAAATGTATATAGTAAGGAACGTTTTAATATGTAATGTTCAGATTCACATTATCTCACACACTGAATACAGATTTGACTATAGTATAATTTAGGAGGCCTATGATTATACAAATACAGACAGAAATAAAGTTTACCAATAAACTCTTACAGAAAGATCCCTAATACTTTTGGTCTACCCCCCATTTGCCGCAATTACATTCTGTAGTCAGGTTGGAAGTGACAACAAGGTTGCTGCATATATGTGGTCGGCGTCGGATACTCTCACACACTTCTGTTGCTTTCATCTCACCGGGGATGCTTTGGGTGGGGTGTTTCTGAAGGGGCGCTTAGCACTCCGTCTATCGTCTCATACTCGCAAAGCTCAGAGATCCGAATGCCGGGGTAGCCCTCATTATTAACTTTTGAATATTCTTAGTTTTGTCCAGTGTACTGAGCATGAGTCCCCAATGTTTCACACACACACACACACACACACACACACACACACACACACACACACACACACACACACACACAGACAAACAGACAGGCTGATAGACAGATATCGATATCTATCTATCTATATCTATCTATCTATCTATCTATCTATCTATATCTATCTATCTATCTATCTATCTATATAGATCGATAGACAGATAGACAGATAGATAAACACGCATATATATATATATATATATATATATATATATATATATATATACTATGGACAGGATCCCACCGCTACCTGGCTCATCCCCAAGTAGCGAAGAGTGGAATGCCTCGCATATAACCTATACGAGGTACCATCTTAGATGGCATGGACCATGGGACCCCTTATAGAAATTTTAGGCTCCATCGAATATACTGAATAAGGTGGCAACAAAACTGCATCTCACCAGAAACCATGAGGCACGAAGGTGAGATTATTTACCGCAAACCCCTCAACCAAACACTTATTCTCGGCAAATCAGAGACCGAGACATTAAACAAAGTGAAATCTAAGAAGTTCTAACGGACAGTGTAAGATGCAATGATGAAGATTACAAACTTGATATCGTAATGATTGAATTAGAAAATAATAGTTGGGATCTTGTAGGTCTGAGTGAAATCCAGAAAAGAAGAAGAATTATTTCAGCTCAAATACATCAACCATCTATTTTATTACAGTGGAAGGACAAAATGAAAGTGTTCGTCGTGCAGGATTTCTGAATAACAGAAGCCTTGCAGAGAACATTGCTAAATTCTACAGTGTATCTGACAGAGTAGCATGGATTGTAATTAGAATAGGCAAAAGATATACCCTGAAAGCAATACAAGTATATGCACCGACTTCTGACAGTTCAGATGAAGAAATAAAAATGTTCTATGATGAAGAACGATGGCCGTCTACAACAGTGGCTATAGAACGACCAGAAAGGAAGCTAGCGATGAAGGCACAGGTAGAAGGACAGAAACCGTAAGAGAGCGGTTTGGAAATTAAAGATTTATGCCAGACTCGATCGAAAGCCTTTGAGATGTCAAGTGCAACGGCAAAGCTTTCACCAAAGTCCTGAAAGGAGGATGACCAGGAGTCTGAAAGATAGGTGAGAAGATCGCCAGTGGAGCGTCCCTGACGGAACCCATACTGACGATCAGAAAGAAAGTTGCGATAGCAAAGATGCCTTTAAATTTTTCTATTAAGAATTGAAAACTTTTGAGATACAGGATGTTAAAGCAATTGGACGATAGTTAGAGGGTTGGGAATAGTCACCCTTCTTTGGGACCGGCCGAATGAGAGCAGACTTCCAACAAGAAGGAAAGGTACAAGTTGATTAACAAAGGCAAAAGAGTTTGCCTAGGCAGGGTGTAAGCACAAAAGCACAGTTCTTGAGAACAACAGGAAGAACTCCATCAGGACCATATGCCTTATTAGTAGTGATCCCAGTGACGGCAGAAAATGCATCAGCTGAAGAAATTTTAATGTAAGCCATGAGGAAGTCAGAGGAGGGGAAGTGATGGAGGAACAGCATTAGAAGAGTCTAAGGTGGAATTGGAGGAGAAAGTCTGAGCAAAGAGATCTGCTTTATCAGTTGAAGAAATAGCTACAGAACCATCAGAGTAGAAAAGAGGAGGGAAGGATGATGAGGTAAAGTTGTTAGAAAGGTTTTTGGCAAGGTGCCAGAAGGAGCGGGAAGAATTCGAGTTGAGGAGTTGAGAGCATTTAGTATGGATGATATTATTTTTAGCAGAGAGAACAGAAGTAGCATGATTCCGGGCAGAGACGTAAAGATGATGTGATTCAGGGGTGGGTTGGCTCCAGAACCTTTTATAGGCCGTCTCCTTGTTGCGGACAGCATTGGAACAAGCGTCATTAAACCAAGGCTTTCTTGCATTAGACAAAGGACATGAGAAAGGAATGTATGCTTCCATGCCCGAGAGAATAACCTCTGCAATGCGCAAGGCACACTCAGATGACTCCCGGCTATTGAAGCTATAATCATTCCATGGAAATTCAGATAAAGTACTGCCTGAGCGCCTCCCAGTTCGCAGCTCCAAAGTGCCACAGATGACGTTTCTTTGGAGGGTCCACAGGTCCGGAGCGATAGGACAGGTTAAGGTGATAAGGTTGTGATCGGAGGAGTGCAACAGAGAAAAGATTAACAGTGTAAGCAGAAAGATTAGCCGTAAGGAAGAGGTTGGCGCTCTCTCCAAGGCAGTCAGGGATACAGTTAGGGTGCTGTACAAGCTTCTCTAAATCATTAAGGATAGAAAAGATGTAGGCTTGTTCACCAGGTGGATCAGTGAAAGGAAAGGAGATCCAAAGGTGGTGGTGAACATTGAAATCTCCTAAAATGGAGATTTCAGAGAAAGGAGAAATGGATAGAATGTGTTCCATTGCAGAAGTAAGATAGTCGAAGAATTTTTGATAGTCAGTAGCATTAGGGGATAAGTAAACAACACAGATATATTTAGTCAGAGAATGACAGCAAAGCCGAAGCCACAGTGTAGAGAATTCAGAAGAATAGAGGTCAGGAACACAAGAGCAAGATAAGTCGTTGCGCATTTATACACAACAGCCGCCTTTGGCTTTGAAATGAGTATAGAGAAAATAGGAGGATACAGAAAAGGGTTTAGTGTCAGTTGCCTCAGACAGCTCAGTCTTAGTTAGCAAGAGAAGGTGAATGAATGAATGAATGAATAAATGAAAATGTGACATGGCGGCACAACAGCAGAGGTCATATGCCGCCGAACACAAACATTAAAAGGAAGTAAAAAAATAATTGAATAAATAAATAAATAAAATGGTGCATAAAACAAAGTGACAAAATCAAAGAAACAACCAAAACTAAAACGCGGAGGAAAGATTGAGGTTAAACGAGAACAGTATAAAACACACACTAAAAAATGGTAAAGTCCTACGGTTTGTGGAGAAGGCCAGAACTTAACACAAAGGAGAAGGTGCCTCCTCCCATAGTACAAGCCTCTTCCCCACGTACTGAAGAGAGAAGATTAGGTCCGTTGTCGACTCGGCACCCAGAAGGGTACTGCCGACGAAGGTCCTCAAGACAGGCATTCCAAAAAAAGATGCTGCACAGTCAGAGAAACAAGACAGTTATCACAATAGGGAGGGGGCACCTTCTCCATTAAAAAACATGAGTCAGCCTAGTGTGGCCAATCTGGAGATGGGCCAAAGCTGTTTCCCACTGTCGGGATAATCCCACATACCCTCCATCGCCCAGGTTCTGATGAATGCTGCGGAGTTTGTTCGCCCCTACTGCATCCCACCTTCTCTGCCAATAGGGATGGACAGCTTCTATAGTGCTTGTACATAAATCCTCAGATGGGACATGGTAATGGGGAGAGGAAGGGTGAGAGGCAGTGGCTCTCGCCACAGTCAGCACGCTCATTGCCTACGACCCCCACCTGAGCAGGGACCCAACACACCTGTACAGAAAATCCGCGTCTGTATAATAAGAAGAGCCACTCCAAGATAGACAGGACTGGAGGGTGTGATGACAAGCCACAAGACAAAGCTGGCAAGGCACTGGCTGAGTCACTAAAAATGGTGAAAGAAGCAGGGGGGAAACTAAAAATAAACTCAACTGCAACTAAAATAGCTGTAAGTTCAGCAGTAAAAACAGAGGAGGAAGGAAGAAGACTCCCACCACGGCTTAAATCATGGAAAACTACATCAAAGCCTGTCCCAACGCAGCTCTTGGAACCATCAGTATATACAGGAATCGAGCCACTGTGGGCAGAGGCGTGTTCTAAAAAATAAGACAGAGCTACCTGTGTGGAAAGAAAGGACTTCCTCTCAGGGAAGTAATCACATGGCCGTACTTCTGGGAGGAGCCTGGGAGCGACTCAGGGAACACGCACAGGGCAAACAGGAAAAGGCTGAACACCTAACTCCTCCATGGCAGCCCTCACTCTGTACCGAAACGGTTGTGGATAGCGAGGGTGGGTGTTATAAAAGGGAAAAAGTGACCTCGGAGACAGCCATACAACTTGGTGAGGAAGGTAGATGGTGAAGGCAGTGCCAACACTGCACCAGTAAGGACTGGCGACGGAGATCTAGTGGTGGTTCATTCGCGTCTACTAATAGACTAGGAATTGGGGACGACTGGAAAGCTCCAGTTGACAGACGGATCCCAGCATGATGGATTGAACTGAGAGGCTGCAGCCGTGCCTCAGTAGCAGAAGAGTACACCTCACACCCATAGTCCAATTTGCTCCATACCAAGGCACGGTAAAGGTAGAGCGGGGTGGCTCTATCAGAGTCCCAAGACAGGTGACATAGAGTCCATAGGAGAGACAGGGCACGGTGGCAGGATAAACGTAATGCACGGATGTGGGGAACCCACGTCTGTCGTCTGTCGAAAACAAGACCTTGCTTCATCCACACATCGGACTCTGTGGCCATGTAACTTGAGATCGGGGTCGGGAGAAATGTAAGGCCACTGTTTTTGTTGGGGAGAAACGGAAACCATGCATTGTGGCCCAATGAGATACGTGGTCTAAGGTAAGCTGCATGCGATGTTCAGCCACAGGCATCCAGGAGGCAGCATACCATATAGCTAAATCATCGACATACAGTGAGGCAGACACCCCCTCTGGAATAGAGGACAGAATACCATCTAATGCTATAGCAAAAAGGGTCGTGCTAAGGACACTTCCTTGAGGCACGCCTTCTTCCTGAGGGTACGAAGGAGACAGTATCACCAATTTGAACCCTGAATGAACGGTCACGCAGAAAGTCTAATATAAACAGGGGCAGCCTACCAAGTAAACCTAAAGAATGAAGCTGCTTGATGATACCAAACCGCCATGTAGTATCATATGCCTTTTCTAAGTCAAAGAAGACGCACACCAGATGCTGCTTCCTGGCAAAAGCATCACATGCTGCAGCTTCTAGGCAGACAAGTGCATCTGTCACTGAATGATATTTGCGAGAACCAGACTGACATTGAGAGAGACAGTCATTCCTTTCGAGGAAATACATTAAGCGTGAATTGACCATCTTTTAAAACAGTTTACACAAGCATGATGTAAGGACAATTGGTCGATATTCTAGAGGACTGGATCCTGTCTTCCCTGGCTTCTGGAATGGCAGGACAACAGCTTCACGCCAAGAGGTAGGAAGAGAAGAGTCTCTCCAGATTCTATTAACCCCTTAACCGCGGGGCGTCACTTTCGTGATGCTTGGGAGCAAGGGATCATTCCGCGGGGCGTCGCTTTTGTGATTCTGTGTTATTTTGAATTCACCCGGGCTTCCAAGTGGGGGCTTGTATCATCTGTCAGTACTGCCAATGTCCAACACTAGTCAGCACTCCTAATCTCATCTGAACTCCCATCCATTGTTGACAATTTAGCCATTTCTCCCCATTCTTGACTCCCCTCCCTACCCCCCCTCCATTACCCTATCCTCTCGCCTGCCCGGCCGTGCTTCAGCTAAGTAAATCTTCCCTATAATTTTTCATTGAATTCATCCATTGAAATAAGCCCTAAGTCCTATTCTTATACCAAATAATATATACAAGAAAGAAATAAGGTAAGTGAGAGTGCCATACACCTGGAATTGGCTAATTATCACCTGACAACACCTCACGTGCACTCGTTCGCTAATTTTTGCTGTTTTTTTCCCCTTGAAATATGCTGTATAATCTATTTTCGTAATAAATATACATGTAAGGAGGGAAGGGAGAAGCCTAAGTTATATTTACATTCACCTGGAACTACCTAATTTATAATGTATTGTCTAGATTTCCTGCCAATCATTTGTGCTATACATAGCTGTTTCAAGAGCTAACATTGGTAGCACTGAATATCCCCTAAGTAGGCCTCTACCACGGCCCTCCCTTATCAGTTTACTCTCATCTTCTGAAGTAGAGGTACGTCTGTTTCTTCTTGCTGACTTCAGGGACTTTTTCACCCCCATGCAAAGGGCCCTGTGACCTTTACCCCCTACTAAACCTCGTGTGGAAAGAGGTAAAGGGCTGACAATTGATAAAAGAGTGACTACGATCTTTCTATTGAGTAAAACAGTGCAAGTGGAATTGTAAATAATGTGTAAATGATGTGTAAACAGCAAGTGAAAGTAATGAATGTAAATATACGTGAACAATGGAAAATAGTTTTATAAGTTACTTCAAGTGACAGTGCATAACACAGTGTAAATAAAATAGAAATGTAAATAACATAAATAAAATAGAGAACGTAAATAGAAATGTAAATGAGTGGTATTATAAGAATACGAGTATATACCCTAGGAGTAATGAAAGTGAAAGTTTCACTCTAGCATGTCTGAATACTATGAGTTATGAGAGAGAAGATGAAAGTGACTTTCACTCTCAGTGCTAGTATATAGGACGAGAAAGTGAATGCTACATATTTTACTGAAAGAAATTGAATCCCTACAGTGACAATAAACTAATACTACTGAAGGAAACTTATGGATAAAGACTGTAGATATATATAAGTGTTATATAGTAATAGAAATATAAAGTGTGAGGGGTTTTATGAATAATAAATGACAGAGTACCAAGAGCAAACTAGTGCCAGTGCGACGGTCAGACGCGCTCGTAATTTTCATTGCTTTCACTGTGGGTTTTTTTTTTGGATTATGGATCCCAAACTACTTAAAAATCATAGAGTAGTGTTTATAGTGTTAATATCTGGCTGTGGTAATCATATTACGGGTTGTCAGGAAGTGTAAAGTGGAGACTTCGTTACCCAACTTCAGAGGTCTCCACAAGTCCAACGGTAACTGACAAAGGCTCAACAAACACTCCAGGAGAAAGCTGAAGGTATGTGCCATAAGCATATTTAATTTTATTATTCTAGGACTAATAACTGATTTTTGGCAAATATTTTTTGAGAGTTTGTCGGAGCTCGAATAACCCCGCGGCACACGCAAAACATCGGTAAACATGCCCGCGGTGTAGGGGTTAAAAAGCTTGAGGAGAAAAGACAGTGGATCATCACCCAGCTGCCGAAGCATTGCATAGGGAATATCATCTGACCCTGGTGAGGTGTCTTGACAAAGGTAAAAAGCAGATTGGAGTTCATGGGAAGAGAAAGGGAGGTTGTAAGACTCCCCCCTCCCGAAATGGAAGTTCAATACGTCCCTGTGTCTGGCAAAAACTGGAGTGCTAGCATCTCTACGGATGACCATTGCAAAGGCAGAAGCAAAAATATCGGCCACAACCACAGGGTCACCAACAGGCTCACCATTTGACAGCAGCACAGGGGACCTGCATTGCTGGAATTTTCCTGAAATCTTTTGAACCCTCTTCCACACCTGAGACACTGTTGTCTTAGAGTTTATGCAAGACACATAAGCCATCCAAGAGTCTCGTCGGGCTTGTTTGAGGACCCGGCGTGCTCTAGCATGTGCCCTCCTGAATTCGACAAGATAATGCTTTGTTTTGTATCGACGATAATGTGAAAATGCTGTCACTTTGGCACATACAGCAATACTGCAATTCTCATTCCACCATGGGACAGGCCGATAGTTATATGTGCCAGAGGTTCTTGGAACAGCGTGGTGGGCAGCGGAATGGATAATAGACGTAAAGAATGAAACAGCTTCATCTATAGTGGAAAGTCTTCTATGGAAACACCAATAGAAATTAAGGAAGAAGAAAGGGACCAGTCCGCCTTATCTAACCTCCACATTGGGAGACGGGAACAAGGACTAGATATTGCTGCAGTAAGGAGGATAGGAAAGTGATCACTCCCATGCAGATCCCTCAGAACCTCCCAGGTGAAATCCAGGAGGCAGTCAGGAGAACAGACGGAGAGGTCAATTGCGGTAAATGTATGCGTCTGAGGATGAAAATGCGTAAACTCGCCAGTATTCAGCAAAGAGAGATCCTCGTCCTCCAATAAGGATGCCAATAAATGCCCACATTGGTTAATTAGACAGTCACCCCACAAAGGGTGGCGACCGTTAAAGTCCGCCAGGAGGAGAAAGGGCTCAGGTAATTGTCTGAGAAGGTCTTCAAGGTCTGCTTTACTAACTATTGTGCTGGGTGGTAAATAAATGCAACAGACAGTATACCAGCGGAGGGCATTCAACCGCACAGCAACACACTGGAGATCAGACTGGAGGTGAACCTGTTGATGAGGGACATTAGCCCTCGCCAAAACAGTACCACCTCCAACAGGATCCTGGGTTGGAGCTGAGTAAAAAGCATCATACCCAGGTGGTGCATGAGGAGTGGCAAGCCCTACAAGAGTTTCCTGGAGATACACGCACAAAGGGGAATAAGCCAGGAGGGTTCACAGCTCCTCCCAAGTACCACACAGCCCTCGACAATTCCATTGAAATATACTGCCTGAGAATGCCATAGTACCAACAACGAAGAAAGAATCAGGTTGAGGGGTGAGACAACCTTGCCCCCGGCAAGCAACCAGATTTAGATTGCTGCTTAGAACTGCCCTTAGAAAGGGACTGCCTGGCACCGTTATGGTGTACAGTGTGCCGCCCAGCTGAAGATAACCTGGAGGAAGAAGAAGAGGGCCGGACGATGGTTTTCTTCTTTGGCGGGGCAAAAGATGGTTTGGCAGGTGGACCGCAAACTGCCCTAGCCAGAATAGAGCAGGCAGTGCCACCACGAGAAGGAGCACAATCAGTAGCACGTCCCACATTACTGGAATCCTGAGAGGGCAAGGCTTCATGCAGCTGAGCAGGTACATCAACTACCCGAGGACCACCACTATCTGGGGGTGGCTGGGTCATCAGCGAGACACCATCCCCAGCCTGCACTTGCCCTGACACCTGAGCATCCCAAGGAGGAGGAGTAGTGGGTTCCACTGCAGAGATCTTTGGTAGCAGCGCTTTGCTCTCTGAGCACTCTGAGGAGCCACAGCGATGCTTATCTTGCACAGGAAGGACATCGGGAGTTTTGGATGTCAAAGCAAGGTGTAGCATCAACACGGGTGTTTGTCACGGGAGGAACTGGAGGAACTGGGATGCTGGAGGACTCCCAGATGCTGGAAACACCACCACAGAGGGGACACCCCCAGAGATAGGGGGCACCTCCCTGGAAGAAGCACAGCTGCTTCTAGGCTGCACTCCCTTGGTGGAACCCCCCGGCCGAGAAGGCCGGGAAGTAGAACCCTGAGAATTTGATGGGGCATTGTGTGATGACAGGGGCACCTGCCGATTAGCTTTAGGGCGAGACAACGCAGCAGCAAAGGTAACCCCAGGCCGAATGGACCGCTCCCTAACCCCGACCTTTGCCTCGGAAAAGGAAATTTTCTCCTTCGTTCGGACAGAAATAATCTCATATTCATACTTGTATACTTCGCAATCCCTTGAGGAGGCTGCATGTGCTCCTCCACAGTTTAAACATTTAGGGGGTTGGAAACAATCGTCTATACCATGAGAAATTCCACCACAATTTCCACAGACCTCAGGAAGGCCAGACGCTTCCCGCCTGCTAGAACGTCGGACATGACCAAATCTTTGACAATAATAGCATCTTCTAGGTCGGGGAACATAAGGTTTAACCTTTAGCTTCCACCACACAGCAGTGATATCCTCCGGCAAGGTAAGATAAGATAAGAGTGGGTGTGGGGGTTAAAACCCAATCAACTTTCTTCATAATTCTCTGTACTCCTACTACACCCTGAAGAGCCAGCCAATCTAAGAGGGAAGAACCAGAATATGAGATCAAGTCACGAGAATACACAACCCCTCGGGACTGGTTTAGGACCAAATGATGAGAGGCAGATACAGGATAACCAGCAACCACAGTTAGAGACTGGATACTTGAACTCTCCTCTTCATTCCTGGCTTCTAACAATTGAGAACCATCGCCCTGCAAACAGACCTTGGGGGTAAATCCACATGCTGTAACTAGACCACTGTGAATCTGAAAACAATTCAGGTTCCGAAAGGAAGTACCATTATTCATTTTGAGGACTATGTACAGTATTTTGTGTAGGAGTGATTCACAAAAACACCAGGTAACAGCTCGATAGAAAGGGCACTGTGATTCACAGTTTTGGCAGACGACCCGGAGGGCACAGGGTCGTTGGCCAGAGAGTGATCAGTTGGTGCCGACTCGTGCAGCTGGTCACTGACCACACCAGTGGGTAAAGAATTGTTTAGTGTATCCATAAATACATTAGTGAAAATAAATTGTCACCAGGAGCCAAGGGAAACCACCTACCAGAGAGTGAGACTGAGCGTGGTCTGATGGGAGCATGGTACCTCGTTCCCAGAGAGTGTCCCAAAAAAGACACCCCGTGATTCGAAAGTTTGCTCCCACCAGTGCAAAGACCCCCTTCCCCAACACTCCCCAGCCCAGACACCCAACCAACCAACTCAGGACAGCACCGAGGCGATCCCTCTGGAGGGCGGAACCGATGACCCATAAGGGTAACCTACGTTTCGGGCAGCGCTTAGTCAGACCTCTCACCCACAACCCTACCCGCATGGGAGACCCTGCCAGATGTCGTTACATCCACGGGCAGGCTTGTGGGATCACCGGAGTACTCAAGCCCCCCCACCACGACAAGGTGGCTGCCCACAGGGGGGAAAGAGAAGGTGAGGTTTAGAGAGGAGACGTGGTGCTCAACAGAGCGGAAGTTAGAGGAAGGTCCGCGAATGTAGCAGAAATGAAGAAGAAGTGAGTCAGACAGCGGTTCCAGGCAGTTCAAGTCATCACCGGGAGAGGGGCGGAAGGTGGGGACATTTATGGTACCCCCTCCTGGGGACTCCGAGGCTGAGTGTTGAGTAGCTATGACTTTTTTTTTTTGAATATTGGAAAAAGAAGTGCAGTGTGTACTGCGCATGTAGTTTGGTGTACATAGAGAATCGTTTACTGAAGGGCATGCTGGCGTACTGTCTGTGTTATTGAGACACTGAAAATGTTCAGCAAAGGGGGATGGTCAGGAACTAGTCCTGACGGCTGATGAAACGGGAGCTCCAGCTCTCCCTGTCATCAGCTTTCCATCCACCTTCGGAATACTGCCCTGCTTGACTGGTGATATATATATATATATATATATATATATATATATATATATATATATATATATATATATATATATATATATATATATATATATATATATATATCCCACTGGAGCCGGGTGTCTGGAATACTGGAGAGAGCTGGGATTCTTTAAGCCTTTATAAAGTAGGGAACCCCCGGGTAGGGACTTATGAGCTTCGCGACAATGAGCCGATAGGCGGAGGGCGGTAAGCTTAGTACCCACCCAGTGCCATGCCTCGGCCAGCACCCCTGGGATCCAATGGGTTAAATATATATATATATATATATATATATATATATATATATATATATATATATATATATATATATATATATATATATATATATATATATATATATATATATATTATAAAATAAACAGGAGCACGAGAGCGGTGATTGCATCCATCTTTATTGGCTCACAATGTTTTGGACCATGTTCGTCCATGATCAGGCTAGTACAGCAAGATCCTAAAAATAAACACTAATGTTTTTTAAGATAAAACAACTGGATCCCTTAATGCCTAAAAAAGTATTATATTAACCTACATACACATGATAAATATACTAAAAATTATTTAAAAAACTACAGGTAAATGTAAAAAATAACAATACACAGCTTACACTCCTAATAACAACACACTGGTACCTGAGCAGTGTCTTTGAGTTTACTGATCCCCGTGGATATGAAATCTAGTTATACAGAAACCTACTGTTCAGTTGCCAAATCGTTCTTCTTTTGACTAAACAAGGAGTTTAGTGGCATTTTTATTTTTTTATACCACAAGAATACAAGCAAGTGCAATATCACACTAAATAATAATGAATTAACCTAGTTTTTACAGGTACATAATGGACGTATTAAGGCATCCCGTCCGGCACATATTCCAGCGGACCCTTCCCACAGCCGGGCATTCCTGTGAAAATCGTCTATTATTAAACGTTCATATATCAGTTAATACTAGACCAAAAATTAAAAGCAAAGTGTCATAATACTCTCCAATCCTTTTACTTCAAGCTGATTGCATCAAATGGTCCATGAAGTGCGTGTAGGAAGAGTGAGTGAGTGGGGATTCTGGAGAAAGGGGACAATTTTTTTTTTTTTTTTTTTTGCCGGTGTCTGTATGCGTGGCAGAGGTTCTGTGACACAACCAAGGCTCAGACTAGCCCTCTGCAGCCGGTACCTGAACCCCTAGGAGGCCACGGGCAATAGCTGGGTCTTACGAGAGGAGACAGCCGGTAGCCGCTCCTCCGTCAGGTGCTGACTCCCCTCAACGAGACTACGACCATGAGGGAGGCCCCAACCTGAAGGACTAATGGGGAGGCCCCATGATCACCACCGGGCTCTTCTCACTACAGCCAGTCCCTGAGAGGCCTCGCCTGATGGACCCCGACGGAGGCCAACACCGCAGCCCACTCCTGATGGCATCCCCGACCACCAGTGACCGCTGCCCGCAGGACCTCCAGACCGTCTCCAGGACCCCAGGGTGGGACATCCCTACACCCCAACGCCGGAGATCCTCGTTCTCCGTCAGGTGCCTGAACAAGCGATTCAGGCAGCTGTTCAGCCCCAGCCCAGAGGGCTAGACTCCAGCCCCAAGTCCTGAGAGCACAAAACCATTCGCCACCTGCAGCCCCAGACGAGAGGACATCCTGCACGTGAACCCGTGGCACCTGAATACAGAGGTCCCTGGCAGAACTCAGCCATGTCAGGAGCCCGGCTGAGTTGTTCCCGCCGCCCTTGTACCTGACCGCCACCACAACCAAGCCCCAATAGTAAGTGACAGTGAAAGCACAGTGAAAGTGATACAGAGAAGCAGGGGCAGAACAGTGAATTACTAGAATATAGGAAGTCAGAAATAAAAGCTGTAAGTGTTAGTGTAAAAGAAAGGTGGAATAGATAATGTGACTGTGAGACAGTGAACATGGCCGCGCAGTGAATAAAGTGTCTGTCTGAGTGAATGCAATACCATCATAGTGACACAGCCTCATGTTGCGATCAATTGAAGGCTCCAGTGCCATAGTAATAATTAATAACGCGACAGACAAACGAGTTAGACTGCCCACAGTGACAACAGTGCCGCAGCCTATAGTGAACAGAACTCCACCTGATAGATAAAACCTGGACTTCCCCCAAGTGACGGTATTTGGTTTCACTGCCCTAGGACTCCTGATCATAGTGCTATTCACTTTACCCGATCTTGTCTCAAATAGTATCCTACGCGATACTAATACCCACAAACTAGACCTAAGGTTTATAATTGTTCAGACTAATTACACTTGTGACATCTACCTGTTCCACTTGTAGAATTTAGCAATACACGTGTAAGGTTGTTGCCTTGAGTTTTTGTATCCAGCCTCTCTCTTATTTGTCTAAGCTCTGGTTTAGAGAGAGAACCCAGCTACTCACTAGGCGTTAGAGGAACGGGAAGCCGACCCTAAAACACTTAGCATTACAGAACTAGTCATAGCACCTTCCTCACTAGCCAGCACCTCAAAAAAGGTACTGAAATAAATGACCGTGAAAAAGGCCCACTTAAACTCATGTTTCTGATAGCACTTTACATTTCCGAATTGAAACCAGCAGTTAACGCACAAATAGATTTACAAATCCTTCCAAGACGCAAAAGATCACAGATATCGGTGGGTAATTCATTTCACCAGTGAGATAGCCACATTCCTCCCATCACACACTCCTGGTCGATCAATCGGGTGTTAAGGTGCGGTCACACGGAAGTTTTTCTCTGCTTTTAATTGCCGATAGTATACTGTTACGGTGAGTTTGAGGGAATTTGCAGCATGTTTTGCTCAATCGAACTTCAGCAGAGTTCTTACCAATTCGGCTAGTCCTTCAAATTCGGTGTTCTGTCCCGAGTAGGACTTGTACATTTAACAGTAAAAAAACGTACGACTCATTCGCAAGAGCTGAAGAGAGCGAAACTAGCGCGATTATTGGTTGTTTCGTATGTCAGTGAACTCTGGAATTTTGCCAGCGATATTCCATGCTGATTTCATAATTCAAACCCTTAACTTTTACCAGTTTATTCTTACTTGCCATAATAAGGTCTCTTTTTCCTTTGAACCGGGTACAATGGGCCGAATTCGGTAGGCCAAAAATTACTTAAGGACAAATCATCAGTAAACAACAGTAGCTGCGTGTTGAGAAAGACAATTACCCACTGTTAGTTCATTTTGATCGTAGTTACTACCCTATTAAAACTATTACAAGAGATTTACATGGCTTACATGTAGTTCCTTCGAAATTATGTGCGAATGTATTCAGTGGTTTGGAGATGGTTAAGCAATTACCAACGATAACGAAACTGCATTAAGCATTTGATAATGGTGAACTGTAGGCACGAAAAAAAATAGAAATAGAGGTTACATATATAACTGAAATGGAATTCTAAGATATTACGTTCAGAAGCCATCTGACAGTCGATTCAGTGAATGTGGTTATGGAAAACATGCAGAAACCACGACATAGTGGACTTTTACTAAAGGATAATAACCAGTGAGTCTTCCTGTCACTGGCTGCCATCCCTCCTACTCACACATCATATAGTATATATATTTCTTTCCATTCCATCCCTCCATGTCTAGTTTCAATTCTGCCACCCCATCTGGCTGCATCACCCCTCCCTTCTCATTCCCTCACCCTATTGCAATTGTTCAACCACTGTAAAGAGTGTTACCATTGTTTACCCCTTAGCTCTATGCTCAGTATCAGTCATTGCAGCCCCCACGAAAAGCATGTTTTTATCCTTTGACAGAATTTGAAAATACAACATATGATAGTCTGACAAAAAGCAAAACAGGGAATCTGATGGAAGAGTTTGGCATCAGAATGTGTCTGTTGTCCCTTAGTGTCTTGGTCTCCCCCTCGTACTCTCCAAGTCCGACAGAACACAGTGGACTCGAAGTTTCTACCCTGGTCTGAAGGTAGTTCCTGTGGCATCCCAAAATGACAGAAGAACTGGTCAACCAACGCCTGAGCAACAGTCGCAGCCACTTGATCGGGGATGGGATAGGCTTCTGGCCACTTGGTGATGTAGTCCATGGCAACACATATATACTGGTTTCCTCTTTCAGTGAGTGGCAGAGTTCCAACAATGTTCACCGCGCAGGGTTCCCTCTGTTAAGAAAACAATATTCCCTGATCTTTCCCTGATTCTTCCCTAATGGATTTCCATTTTTCCAAGACAATTATTTCGATCAATTTCCGGGTGTGACATCTTTATTACAAGGTAAAGATCGTTTCAGTGCCGGATTCATATGGTGTCAAATGGGAGTGCAATTGAATGTCACAGGGGGCACTCCTCTATACAAAAAAATTATTACTTTTACTTTAATATATCTATCTATCTATCTATCTATCTATCTATATATATATATATATATATATATATATATATATATATATATATATATATATATACATATATATATATATATATATATATATATATATATATATATATATATATATATATATATATATATATATATATATATATATATATATATATATATATATATATATATATTGCCAGACGCCTCAATCCCGTTTGGGGTGGCCACAAACAAATCGCCTCCAAGTCGCCCTGTCCCCCGCCATTTCACTACCCTGCTCCCAACTCACACCCCCCGCTCTCATATACCTCTCCACCCCATCCCTCCATCTCATCCTCGGCCTCCCCCTCCCTCTTCCCCCCTCCACCTCACTCACATACACTCTCTTCGTCAGTCTTTCACTCTCCATCCTCTCCACATGGCCAAACCACCTCAGTGTGTTTCTCATAACGCTCCCTATCACATCCACATCAACACCACAACGTTCCTTTATATCCTCATTCTTCACCCTATCTCTCCATGTGACTCCACAGGCTCCTCTTAAACAACTCATTTCCACTGCTCTCACTCTTGACTTGTGTCCTTCCAACAACGTCCAAGCTTCACTTCCGTACGTTAGAGTTGGTATCACAATACTGTCATGTAGTAACTTTTTCACTTCCATGCTCACTTCCCTGTTTCTTATCACTGCTTTCAAAGAACCAGCAACCTTTCTTCCCTGCTGTACCCTTTCAAGCACTTCACCCTCCAAACCTCCATCCTTACTCATCACACTACCCAAGTACTTAATCGTACTCAAATTTTCCAATTCCTCACCATCCAACCTCGCTGTACATTCACTGACTTCATCTCTCTCAAAGACCATCGCTTTACTCTTCCCTACATTCACCTTCAGATTCCGTTTCTTATACACTCTCCCTACATTCACCTTCAGATTCCGTTTCTTATACACTCTCCCAAACTCATCCACCAAGCCTTGCAGCTCCCCTTCGTCTTCACTCAACAACACAGTATCATCTGCAAACAACAGTACAGGGAGTTTCCAAACACTATCCTCTCTCACCAGGGCCACTACAACATCCACTACCCTACCTTGTACCTCTTTTATTACCCCATCCATGTACAGATTGAACAACCATGGAGACATGACACATCCCCGTTTCAACCCAACTTTCAAAGAGAAAAATTCACTTAGTTCACCATCCACACGCACTGCAGCCTTCGCACCATCGTACATACTCTTCACAGCATTCAACAACTTCCCATCTACTCCATATATTCTTAACACTTTCTACAATCCTTGTCTATCCACCCTGTCATATGCTTTCTCCAAATCCATGAAAGCCGCATACAACTTCTTTCCCTTCTCTAGAAACTTTTCCACTAAAGATCTAAGAATGAATATCTGATCTACACAACCTCTTCCCTTCCTAAAGCCTCCCTGTTCTTCTCCAACTAATTTCTCTGTTCTTTCTCTAACTCTGTCAATAAGTATCCTACCATACACGTTTCCTATTATACTAAGAAGACAAATGCCCCTATGATTACCACACACTTCTTTTTCCCCTTTTTCCTTTGTACAAGGGAATAATTATACCTGACTTCCAGTCCTCCGGGACTCTACCTTCCTCCCAGGCTAATCTGTACATCTTACACATCCATTCTACTACTATCTCTCCCCCATGCTTCAGCATTTCACCACACACTCCATCAATTCCTGGGGCTTTCCCCGATTTAACTTTCTTCATTGCTTCCACAACTTCTATCCTATTGATTTCTTCCTGTCTTCTCACCTCCCTCCTTCTCCCAGCCATTCCCCAGCCACTTATACTCGCATTACTTCCATCCTCTACGTTCAACAATTCCTTAAAGTGTTCTCTCCATCTGCTCACTTTTTCTCCCTTCTCCACTAGTAATCTACCATTTTCTTTCACTCCCCTGCTAACTTCACTTCCACCCTGTCTTACTCTTTTCACCTCTTTCCAGAGCATTTTCTTACAGTCCCTCCACTTTACACTCAAATTCCTTCCAAATTCCTCATCCACTCTCTTCTTACTCTCTCTTACTAATCTTTTCACTTCTCTCTTTCTTTCTACATATAACTCTCTCTTCCGCCTCTCAACTTCTTCCACGCCCCTATTTCTCATCCATTCATTGTATGCTTTCTTCTTTTGTGCCACAGCCTGTCTCACCTCTTCAGTCCACCACGCTGTTCCTTGCACCCCCCTCCGTCTTCTCTTCCTTCCACACACCACATCACATGCTGCACATATTTCTTCTGTAAATATGCTACACACACCTTCCACGTCTCCCATCTGCTCCAATTCATATTTGCCCAATCGTTCCTCCACTTCTCTCTTATACTCTGCCTTTTTCTCATCCTCTTGTAACCTTTCCACTCTCCTTGCAACTACTCCTTCCTCTCGTCTCTCCCTTCTTCTATTTCTCCATTCTAATTGGACCTTGATTCTGGCCACCACCAAGTAGTGGTCAGAAAGTCCACTCCCCCAACCTCTATAAACTCTTGCATCCATTACACATCTTCGCATCCTTTCATCCACACGCACATAATCAATCATTGTCTTCCTTTCATTCAGTTCACCACCCACCCTTCTCATCACTCGCCATGTATACCTGTGGATCATTTTATGCCTAAAGAGGGTATTGGCTACCACCATATATATATATATATATATATATATATATATATATATATATATATATATATATATATATATATATATATATATATATATATATATATATATATATATATATAATGGAAATTTTTCTGGGTGTGGCATATTGATATCATGTTGCTATGTGCAAGTGTGTGTGTGTGTGTGTGTGTGTGTGTGTGTGTGTGTGTGTGTCAGTGTTGACATGTGCAGTACATACTGTACTACCCATTGCTAACCTTATACTATTAACTGGATACCACAGTTCGGTAAAAAAAATTTGGCCATTTGCATGCCAGTATTACAGAGATAACACTGTCAAAAACCAACCTATTGTACTTATACTGTAGAGTATAGGTGCTGCATAAAACTATGTTTTTTTATCAGTATTACTGTCAGCGTTGGTGTATGTGTGGGTGTGTGTGGCAGTGTTGGTTTGTCTGTTGCAGTGATGATGTTGGTCTTGAATAACTTGTCAGCTTCAACTACCGGGTACATGCAATAAATGGATATATCTCCCTAGTTACACCTTTTGCAGGGAGGCAGTTAATTTACTAACAACATATTCCTGCTTGTTGATTTCACATTCCATTTGTCTGACTTTATGCCTCAAGGCATTTGACTTTGCCAGAAGTGAAAAGCTGCTTTTACGTTTGACCTGCAGAGTCTTTTTGTCAGCTTCCTTGTTCAGCGATTCATGACATTGCTCCAGCTTCTTGAGTTTCTTCTTTGCGTCACTCAGCTCACTTTCTTCCGCAGCCCTCTTTCGGAGTTTGTTTTGGTTCTCCAGCTCGTCCTTTTGCGCAAGCATGCAGGCTGGCCATATATCTTGCATGGACATGATTGCCTGACTGCAGTAGACCGGGTGTAACCTCAAAGTCAGTAACGGGAACTCCTGAATGAGCGATGGTATCATATATCATTCTCTGTGCCACCAATGAGTGAGTCTTGAGATTTGGTGCCAGGAGGTCACTGTTGATAGAGAAGCCTCGTTCCACTGCAGCTTGACCATGTGACAGGGTCAGGAGGAGCTGGGTCAGCTTCCATAACTCCTTCAGTTCTGGTTTCTGGGGTAGGCCAATGACCGAATAAAAAAAAAAAAAAACTATCCAGTCGTTCTGAGTTAACTTCGAAACTCTCACATTCCACCTTGAATTGTCGCTGCAGAAGCAGCTTGACCATGTGACAGGGTCAGGAGGAGCTGGGTCAGCTTCCATAACTCCTTCAGTTCTGGTTTCTGGGGTAGGCCAATGACCGAATAAAAAAAAAAAAAAATATCCAGTCGTTCTGAGTTAACTTCGAAACTCTCACATTCCACCTTGAACTGTCGCTGCAGAAGCCCGAAGAGTTCTCTGAATTGACGCATTATCTAGTTACATTCACGGTCTTGTCTCCACTTGCCGTCACCAAGTTTGTTCAGCACTGTTTTCATCTCTTCAACAGAGTTCCACTGAGCAACCATGAACCGGGGATCAAGTGCTCAGAGTACACGCACCATAGAGTATTTCAGTGGACATCTTTCCAAGATCTTTTTGTGTCATTGCTGAGTACAGTCTTAGGCATGCGGTAAGAAAGGCCTTTTGGAAAGTGGTGAAGCAGTGTTAGATTTCAGGGCCAGGTCTAGTGCTCTCTTTGCTGCAAAGCCTGGGTCCACCTTGTCTGGGGGCAGCCACGTAGACGTGTCATCAACATCAACAGAAGCCAGTTTGTAGGGTGTTGTAGCCTCTGTCAAAACTGAGCCCTTGATGAACCAGGCCATGAGACTTTGCAAGATATTACACAGATTTTCTGTGATGAATGGCATCATGGGCTTGTCTGTCTGGTGCTTCTTAAGAAATAGTTGAACAATTTTGGCCGTGGAGATGAAGACTTCCAGCTCTCCCAGGACGAGTGGATCACTAACTACAAATGCCTGGAGAGTCTTGAATGATGCAATTATTGGTATCTTTTTGGGGTGCTTCTTGAGGGTTTCGTTGACATAGGTCACCAATTTTGGCCAGATTTTGATGGCTCTTTTAGCAACACAGACATGTTCCATCCATCTTGTGCTGCAGAACTGGAGCCCAAAGACAATAATTTTTGTGATGTCCTTGAAGTCTGCTTGCCTAGCTGGAAAATCTGCAAAGAGATACCAGATGGAACAAAGAAGCTTTTCCAGATTCCAGCCTGTTTTCTGGATGCCGGTAGAGAAAGCTCCATGGACTACATGCAGACTGCAGCTACCAAGCTGAAGGATCCCAGGGAGGTCAGGATCTTCTTTCATTCTGTCCTCCAAAAGTTCACTGAAGAACCTGAGAACTGAGATTCACATTGGGCCCATCCATGGACACTTGTAATATCTTGCTAGGGTTCAACTTCGATGTGCCTTGCTTGAATGCAGAGACAAGTTCTTTTACAGTTGCAAGTCCCAAGAACTGATTCTCCAGGTACTGGGAAACAACCTTATCCCTGTGGAGGTAGCGGATGATGATATCCATCTGTCCTTCCTGACAAATGGAGTTCAGTGACCCATCAAACCTGACAACATAGGACACTGCTTCTCTGACCTTGTCAATGAGTTTCTCTGTGAAGTATGGTGCAATACCAAAGCACACGAGATACGCCAGCTTGGTTGATCCACACTTGATGTTTCTTGCCATGTCACTGTCTGGAAACGTCCCAACACATCTTGCGTACACTATTCCAACTGTTTCCTACACTTTCCCACACTGGTCAATTATAGTTTGTACACAATACACGATCCAGGGAATCTGACACAACGTATATAAACTGAATAAGTTCGAAAAGGGCGAAATTATCAGAATTACAGCTAAGAGACACAGGAGTCAATTAACCAGTTCCGCCATTTCGATTGTTGACAAATGTGACGCGGTACAGACCCACTGAGCTCTAAGTACATGGAGTGGCTAGCTCCCCCGCAAGTGTGTGTCCGCCTGCCACATACTGAAACACCCACACTCACGCCACCATCATAGTGACTTAATTGGAACTCTGTAGTTATTTTCCTTTCTCTGTCTCACTACTGACTGTTTCTATGCATATATATCAAAGCTTCAGGTATCTTACTAACAGACAAACAAACTTCGCCTTTTGGGAATTTTTCATTCAGATTCCCTGACTTTTCCCTGATTTAAGGCATTTTTTTTTTACAAATTTCCTGACTTTTCCTGATTTAAAGCATTTTTTTTAACAAATACCCTGACTTTTCCCTGATTAAAGGCATTTTTTTCAAATTCCCTGAATTTTTCCTTACTGGAAAAAGAGAAACAATTTTACCAGGTTTTCCCTGATTTCCAGTAGGAGTGGGAACCCTGACCATGAATCTTTCCACTCACCCACTCACTTGGTACAGCTGGAGAGGGGTGCAACCACGTTTGTTGGGTCGCTTCTTGGCACAACATACATCACAAGCCTGACTTTACTCTTCAGCATCCTGATGCATGCCAGTCCAGTACAACCTTTTTTCATGCCAACTTAGAGTTTTCTTCATTCCCAGATGCCCACTAGATGGGACTTACCCAAGATCTCGGATCCCATCTTCTCCAGGACCGCCAGTCGCCAGTACTTGCTGGGGCCACTGTGTGTCCCTCATTGAAGCTCCAGTAGCCTGTTGTTCAAACGAAGAATATCCCATTGACTCCAATAGCTCTTGGTCACAGGGTTGAACCTGGAGACCTCTTCCCAAGATGGTCGCTCTGTACTCTGCTGCAGTCACTCTAGCACTGGTAGTAAATCTGCATCCTCCTCAGGTCTTCTTCAGCTGACACATGCTCTGTCACCACAGTACAGCTGCATTTCATGCTACAATCCTTTTTATTATACTGCCTCCACTCTGGGTCACAAGGTCAATGACTCAGGCTGTCAGCATTGCCATGTACCCACCCAGGATGGTGCTGAATCTCATAATTGTGCTGGTCCAGCTTCCTGAGCCAATGTGCCAGTTGTCCCTCCGGATTCTGTAACATCGTCAGCTGCCTGAGTGTTGCTTGGTCCATCCTGATGATGAAGTATGACCTATACAATAGAGATGGAAGAAATCAAGGCTCTTCATCACTGCCACGAGCTCCTTACAGGTCACACAATAGTTCTGCTCTGGTGGGCCAAGTTTCTTGCTATAATATGCCACCACATGCTCTTTGTCATCCTTCCTCTGCGACAGGACTCCACCAATACCATGGTCACTAGCATCACAGTCCAGGATGAAAGGCTGACTCTTATCTGGGTATACCAATACTGGAGAGCTTGCCAGTGCGTGCTTGAGTTCATCAAAGGCTTCTGAGTTACTGCAGTTCAAACAAACTTCTGCCTCTTCCCCAACAACTTGTGCAGAGGTGCGGCTATCATTGCAAAGTTCTTGACAACGTGCCAGTAGCAGGTACACAAACCCAGGAAACTCCAAAGCTCCTTCACACAAGTTGGTACCGGCCAGTTTTTCACAGCTGCTACCTTCTTTGGATCACTACAGACGTCGCCTTCGCCTACAGTGTGTCCCAGGTACTTCACCTTCTTCTGAAACAAGTAGCACTTCTTGAGGTTCAACTTCAGGTGCGTCACTCGGATCCTGTTGAACGCATCCGACAGCCTCTCCAGTTCCTGGTCGAAAGTCTGTCCAAACACACTGTCCAGAAAGACAAGAGCTGTCTGCCAGGGCAGGCCTTCCAGGACACGATCCACGAGATGCTCAAAAGTAACTGGGGCATTGCATAGGTCAAACGGCATCACTTTAAACTGCCATAAAACCCGTCCATATGAAAAGGTTGTTTTCTCCTTGTTCTTCTCTGCAACTTTGACCTGATGATATCCTGCCTTCATATCTAGGGTGGAACCAATTGGGATCTGACATAGCATCATGGGTGTCATCAATTCTTGGTAAGGGGTATGCATCCTTCACTGTCACTTTATTCAGGGCTCAATAATCCACACAGCACCTTACTAAGCCATCCATTTTCATTACCAGAACCACTGCTGATGCACCCTGGGTCTAGGTCTCCGGTGGAAGAGACATCAGCAGCTTCATCAGCAGCTGCCTCAACTTCAGCACTTGTGAGTCATCTGGGCATTGGCCACTCCTTGAGAATAGGTCTTGTCAGTGGTCTGGCAGATACCCATCTTCTTTGACTACGCTTCTTTTACAGGCCTTCTTCTGATGCCATCCACTGCCTGGCACAGTCCCACAATTTCTCCAGAGTTGATCTGTGGCTCACGGGAGAAATTGACCACCACAACTGGCACTTCACTTGCACCTGTTTCCACCAAAGTTCTCCACATCATCACTCTGGCCTTCGTCTTGCACTGTACATCAGGCTCCAACACCCCTAGACAGCTGTCAAAAGAGCCACTCACCTTGCACTGCAGCAAAAGTTCTAATTTTGGAGGTATCACTGTTGTGAGGAGTATCCTCATCTCACCACCACGACTGGTATGTCTCACTGCTGTGACAGGAACCAAGTTTCCTTGGACCTTCAGCCTCATGGAGAAGTCCAACTCATATCACATGGACATAAGATAGTCCAGACCTAGAAGGCAAGGATCCTCCATCTCGGCTACATAGAGAAGCATGGCCTCTTGCCCTGCCACTCCAGTCCAGACATCCAAGGGTTTCCTCAGGTCTAAGCAGTGCCAAGTTACACCACACAATTGTTCTGGTGACTCAGGCAGATACCGATGATGTAACACATCAGGTCTCACAAAGGCTGCTCTGAGGCTGAACCAATCATCAGAGAACATCTGTTTTCATTTACGTCGTTTGCAGTTCTCTTGTATTTTCTCGGTGGTGGGGATGCTTGGGAAAAGCTGGCTGGTGGTTCCCCCTTAACACCTGCCTCCACTAGTTCTCTACTTTTTTGTGGTCATGTGCAGCCTTCTTCTTATCCTCATTTTTCTTTTTTGGACACTCAGAACTGAGCTGTCCCACCTCACTACATGTCCAACACCCTTTTGTTACAATTATAGATTTCCATGCTCTGCTTTGTTTTTGCTCCTTCTTCCATTATCTCCTTGTGTCCCGGCTTTCCACAGAACCAGCAACCTCCTCCGGTCTTTTCCTGTTCCCTCTTCCACTTGTATCAGTCCTCTTTCCTATGTCTTGGCTTTTCACAATACCAGCAACTTCTCTCAAAATTTTCCACTTCATGTATACCTGCCCCTTTTTTGCCTTGAATCCTGTACTACGACCTGCCTGAAAAGTGGACATACTGGTCCTGACATCGAACTCAAATTCTAGAGCCTTGGCTAGAGCTTCTTGCATGCTTCTGGGTAGTGCCTGCTTCACTTGCACTTTCCACTCTGTATTATCAAGACCATCAATGAATTGGTCCCTCCAAAGGATAGCCAACAGATTAGGTGCTGCTCCAGGGTACGCCTTGTGTGCCATACTCTCCAAGTAATGAGCAAACTGCTGTAGGGATTCGCCTCGAGCCCGTACACGGCTCCAGAATCTTGATTTGTAAACCTTAGTTTGGTACATGGTCCCGTATCTGTGCTCCAGTACTTTTACTAAGGACTGATAACTGTTCCTCTCTTCTACAGACATCTAGCCCAGAATTTCCATTGCGGCATCCTTGAGAATAGTAGCCAGCTGCACTGCCCTCTGTCTATCATCCCAAGTATTCTGATTAGCAAGTAGCTCTAACTGTGCACGGTAAGTTTCTCAAGATATTGCACCATCAAATTCCTAAGTTTTCATTTTAATTGGACCCCTAATATAGCCATGCACTTCAAAGGTTTGGAGCCTAAAAACTGGGACATCATAATTAAGTCCAGGACTAAGAACTTCTGCATTCTGATTTTTCAAGTCTATAATGTTACCTTTAGATGCTTGAGATTCGTCAAGGGCCACCACACACTTTTTTTTCATATGCTCCCTGTACACTAACCTGAGGCTTAACATTGCAAAATTTCTGTACAGCCTCAGTTCTCTGACAAATTACCTTCAAATGGCTGTCTACATGCTTCAGCTGGTCGTCTACATGCTGTCAACACTCCATCACATTATTGCTTACCTCAAACTTCTGCTGTTGTAGCTTAGCGTAAACTTCCCCCTTCAACTGTTGTTGTTCTTCCTTCATTTCCCCCATGGTATCTAGCTCTCCTCAGGTGTAACTCCCTCTGTTGCTCTTGAACTGACTCTGGCTGTTCACTTTGTACTTGTAATAACTGTTCTTTGATTTCATTCCTGAGCTCTTTCTGTTCTTCACTTTCGGCCTGTGCCTGTAACTGTTCTTTAAGTTCTTTCTGTCCTTCCTTTCGTGCCTGTAATTGTTCTTTGAGTTCTTTCTGTCCTTCATTTTGTGACTAAGTGTTCTTTGAGCTATATCTGGCTTCATTCTGTGCTTGTAAGATCTTCATGATTGCTGCCAGACATGCTTCCTCCTGCCTAACTTGGCCTCTTGTCTGTACACCTTCTGCCTCCATGTAGAAGGTTAGACTCACTGCAGCAGTTTTCAAAAGATCCCACTACTGACACAACTGTTACTTCCCCGTCCCATACTGCCACAGGCTCCAACAGCAGTAGTACAGAATAGGAAAGTCGTTGCCCAGTGAGCTGTTCTTCTTATGGTCAGCTTTTCGGTGTACAACAAGATGAGCTCAGGCGTGGTAAATAAACTGCATTCTTAAGTTCACTGTCTTTATTTTCCAAATAATTACGCTTAATGTTGCCAACTTCACTTTACTGTTTTCACAAGTACCGGAGCTATATAATCTTCACCTAAATGATACTGAACTACACTCAAACTGAATTGAAAATTAACTGAAACTGCTCTAGTCCCCTCTCCATCCTCATATAGCCTTGCAATACTGTAGAAGCTTCTATTCGCTTTAGCACCTACAGTTACCAAATTGGAGACATCTAAAACATTCCAGTGTTTTCTTAAACTGCTATAAGTCATTATCACTGTAGGGGATCTTAATTATAAACTCTCATAAAGCGAGACAACAACTCACCATTATAATATACGGTATGTGAAAATGGCGTTTTAATCAGTACTCAGTATAAATATGTTAGGCCCAATAAATATGCTGAGTACTTAGCTGTGGTGTTGACGGTATTGATAGCAGAGAGAGATGGATAATTCTTGAAGAATGCTTAAGGCACATCTGTACTAGCTGGTCGCAAGGAGAGAACTGTATAATCTGTTTTTTTTTTTTTTTTTTTTTTTTTTGCCTATCGCCCATTGAGGCCGAAGCCCCTGGTCATTAAGGCAAAATATATATATGTATATACATTTACACATACATACATATATATATATATATATATATATATATATATATATATATATATATATATATATATATATATATATATATATATATATATATATACATACATACATACACATATCCATGCATATGAACATACACACTTTCATGCACACGTACATATATATATAATAATTTTTATTTTATTATTTTTTTGTAATTTTATTTTTATTTTTTTTTATTTTTTATTTTTTTTTAACCTTATATTACTTATAAACTAAAATGCCTAATGTCAAGACCCTAAAACTAATCACCTAACAGACAAATCGCTAACCTATACTAAATCCTAAGAGACAAATAACTAGACCTACACTAATGGTAAAAAAGCCTCGACCAAGAGATCACCATCGACTGCAGATATGAAATGCCTTTTTACATTACATACCTGCACTCATCACCTGGTGACTGTCAGTCGAGGCACAACCTAATATAGGAGACATCAATATATGAAAGGGAACCAGACGAGTCAGGAACATTTCCATATACGTCAGCTGTCGGCCCTAATTAGAATAACTTAAGCAAGATGGTATGATGTATTTACATAATTTGTACAAAAAGTGAAGAACCTCGGCCAGCAGACCACCATCGACTGCAAGTGCCCAATACCTTTCTATATTGCACACTTGCACTCATCAGCTGGTGACTGTTAGTCGAGGAGTGGGGTTTAATGTAAGGGACATCTATATTAGAAATAGATCAGTGGGAGGAGGAACTATTTCAAATATGTCAACTGTCAACCCTAATTAATATTACAATATATACATATTTACCGTTGATAAAAACCATAACCACACAGTAAAAAAGTCACATCACTCTGATCAGTCCGGTCTCTCTCAAGAAAGCCATCAATTTATCAGTCATAACAATGTCCCCATCACCCAGGATGGTGGAAAGGGTGAAGGGGACGTCTGCTGTGCCGCAGTAATTTATAAGTGGAGCACGTTCACGAATAAATCGCCAACAGCGCAGGATGATATGACTGATAGATAACACTGCATCACAGATGTCACAGTGCGGTGGGAAGCGTCTTTCCATATAAGGTTTCATATGTGTTAAAACGGTGGCATTAAGCAGTAATCGTGCCAACACTTTTTCTTCCAGGAGACTGGGGCGGTTGGCGGTGTCCCAGTCGTCCAGGTACGGCTTACAAGTTGGAATATTTAGTCTGGTCCACTGACCTTGCCACAGAAGATTTATTGATTTCTTTCCGAGAGAGAGACTCGACCGTAGATCACTAGGAATGTCCCAAGTCTCCTCGAGTTCTACAGCCGACTTTGCAAGTAAGTCAGCCTGCTCATTACCGTAGATACGACAATGACCAGGCACCCAGATCAGCGTGAATGACTTGTTGCATGAATGCAACTTATTAACGATGCGGCCCTGGATCTCGTGAGAGTCCGTAGTACAAGATGCAATTGCCTGAAGGGCTGATTTTGAATCTGAAAATATGACAAATGAGTCATGCCTAGAATTAAGGGCATAGTCTATGGCTTTGTCAATAGCAAAAAGTTCTGAGGTAAACACAGATGTATGAGTCGGCAACCGATACCTGAGGGCACATTCAGTCGACCACACACTTGCACCCACACATTCACTTGACTTGGAGCCGTCGGTGTACAAGTGGTTGGACCCCAAGTGACGAATGATGATGTTACGAAACAAGTGGTGGACCTTCGCCTCCGGCGCCTTGGCCTTTGGTGCTGGGAGCCATGTAACATCAACAGTAAAGGCAGGTGGCTCCCAAGGCGCTATATTTTTTAACACCAACTTGTCACAGTCACTGGGGTCCACACCAAGCTCCTGAGTCAGTAAGTGGAGGCAAACGGCAAGTGGCCGACGCACCCCCCGCAGAAGGTGGTGGTATTGACGCAGGGGGGGTACAGGCCACATTGCCGATATTACTTTTCCTAAATGTCCTTACACTATAGGACAAGGCCAGGTGGTCAGGCGAATACGGAGGGGAGGCACATTCGCCTCCACTTCCATATGAGCCACACGGGTACACAGGACAGCTCCAAGACACATTCACAAACATTTATTCTGTAGCACATCCAATCCTTTCAGCGTGGCATCGGATGCCGAGCCATACACCTGTGCGCCATAGTCTAGCTTCGATCGAATAAGGGACTTATACACCATTCATAAAGATTTTCTGTTGGCACCCCAGGTAGTACCCGCTAGGTACTTGAGGACATTTAACATTTTATCACAACGAGCAAGCAAAGTATTAACTTGAAGTTTAAAATTCATTCTTCGATCAAAATGTATTCCTAAAAATTTTACAGAATTTTGAAAAGGTACCGCCTGATTATCCAAAGTTAAGCACAAATTAGATACGTTACGATTAGTGAAGACTATAGCGGCACACTTACGGACAGAAAACTTAAATCCCCACTGCAAGGCCCATTGGTGGATGGAGTCAAGGGCTGCTTGAATCCGCCCAGCCGAAAATTGTGCATTACAGGAAGAGTGCCATATTGCACAATCGTCAGCGTAGAGTGAGTATTTAAGATTCCTTGGGATGGGAGCTGATGACAGAATATCATTGATCATAATACTAAATAAAGTAGGACTAAGCACACTTCCCTGTGGCACCCCGTTTTCCTGGATAAATATATCCGATGTTACGTTACAGGGCAATTTGACAGAGAAAGTTCTGTCCCTTAAGAAATTTGAAATAAAAACAGGCAAATTTCCTCTTAAACCATAAGCATAGAGCTTCATTAGTATACCGTGTCGCCAGGTCATGTCATAGGCTTTATGGATGTCCAAGAACACCCCTATCATGAATTCTTTATTGGCAAATGCCTCTGCAATACAATGCTCCAAATTCATTAAATGATCTAGTGAACTTCTGTATTTACGGAAGCCACATTGTTGATCATTTAACAAATTCTTCGACTCTAAAATAAAAAGAAGCCTATTGTTAACCATACGTTCCATGACCTTACATAGACAAGAAGTCAACACAATAGGACGAAATGAAGTGGGATTCATAAGACGACCAGCCTCTTTGGGTATCGGTATGACGTGCGCAAAGTGCCATGAGTTTGGGAACGTTCGAGACGCCCAAATCTCATTGTACAACGAGGTATAATCAGGTTGTCCTGATTAAGATGCTGGATCATACCGTACGTGATGGTGTCTGGTCCAGGGCTGGTGTCTTTACAGGATTTAAGGGCAAGGAGCAGTTCATCTAGCGTAGACTTGGTTGTACGGGGAGTCTGCGTCTTCTGTGGCAAAGTCTAATATCTGTAGCTCAGCCGTGCGTTTATGATGTTGGAAACGCGGGTCATAATTGGCTGAGATACTTACATGAGAAAAGCTCCTGGCGAGGATGTTAGCAACGTCCACGGGCTCGTTATAGGTGGTGTTATTCACCTGAAAGGTGGTGACAGGGAACTATGGGCGTTTATTATTTAATAATCTTATAGTGGACCAGACTTTATGTAATGGTGTTGTACTAGTCACCGTGGACACAAAGGACCGCCAGGAGTCACGTTTAGCCCTTCTTATTATTCTCCTTGCCTCAGCCCGTGCCTGTTTGTATGCAATAAAATTTTCCTCAGCGGGCTGACAATCAAAAATCCTGTATCTCCTATTGCGTTTTCTTAATGCTTATCGGCAATCCGGCGTCCACCAATGTGCTCTATGCTTCGCATGAACTGTAGAAGTCTTGGGAATAGCAGCCTCAGCTGCGTGTAATATGGAAGTAGTTATATTTTCGACCTTAACATCTATGGTCTCCCCAGATATATCTAAATTGGCGATCCTTGAGAAGGATCCCCAATCTGCTTTCTTATAGTTAAATTTTGGAGGTGGAGGGTCCGAAATGATGTCGCGTGTATAAGAAAGACAGATGGGTAAATGATCACTTCCCAAGGAGTCGTCGTAAGGGTCCCATGAGAGATCTTGATGTTTACCAGGGGAGGCCAAAGATAAGTCAGTGGCCGAAAAGTTACCAGTACGATCATCTACACGAGTCGCTCTACCATCGTTCAGAAGACAGAGGTTGGACTGTTGTATTAGGTCGGCTACTTGCTCCCCACGACCATCAATCCTCAAGCTACCCCACTGATAGTGATGGGCGTTAAAATCGCCCAACACTAACTTATTGAAACTCATGAAAGCCAAAATAATGATATGAAATATTTGCATTTATTTCATACCAATATTAAGTTATTATTCATGATTATGAAACATAATAAGTAATAAAGAATACATCAGTTTACATGGATAGTACCGGGACAAATACTTCCATCTATACATCACATGTAAACTCATTACTATGCTACTACAAAATAATCAAATATTAATCAAAATGATATATTAAAAAAATTAAAAAAAATAAAAGGAATAATTACAAATTTACTGGTCCTGAACAAAAGAAAGAAAAAAAATACACATTTATATAAATGTTACATCTTCCTGCGGTTCACAAATATATAAAAGTGTATTGACGTATTAACATATGTACAAAAACCATATCCCTATATACAAAAAAAAAAAAAAAAGAAATATAATAAATAAGGAAACCACAACCAAGTTCATAAAATAAATCACAACTCTGAGTAATCTGGTCTCTTTCAGGAAAGTCATCAATTTATTAGTCACACCAACGTCCCCATCACCCAAGACAGACTCAAGTGTGAAAGGGAGCGCATTTGTCCTGCAGTAGGCAGCCAGAGAAGTACGTTCCCCAGCATACCTACTGCAGTACAAAAGGATGTGACTAATAGATAACACTGCATCACAGGTGGTACAACGCGGTGGAAAATGTCTGTTAATATATGGTAACATATGTGTTATTAGGGTGGAATTCATGCGGAGGCGGGCTAAAGCAACCTCCTCCTGTCTGTTTCCTCGGGAGGAACTGGACCAGTCACATATGGTCTTTTTGACAGATGAAATTGCCAGGTCGGTCCACTGACTTTGCACAGAAGATTAATTGATTTCTTTCCGAAAGAGAGACTAGACTGTAGCTCACGAGGAACGTCCCAAGTCTCCTCGAGTTCTACAGTCAATTTAGCTAGTACGTCAGCCTGCTCACTGCCGTAAATACCGCAATGACCAGGCACCCAGATCAGAGAGAAGGATTTAGCACATGTGTGCTGCTTATTGATAATGTGGCCCAGGACCTCATGTGAATCAGTCCTACATGAATGAATTGCCAGAAGGGCTGACTTAGAGTCCGAAAGAATGACAAAACTGTCGTGATCTGAACGGAAAGCAAAGTCTATAGCTTGATCTATGGCAAATAATTCTGTAGTTAATACAGACGTATGGGGGGGGGGCAAGTGAAAACAGATGCGGCACTCCGTAGACCACACACTCGCATCCACATATTCATCCATCAGAGAGCCATTGGTGTACAAGTGGAATGATGCTAGGTGTCAAATGAGGATCATCCGGAACAACTGTCGTACCTCCACCTCCGGCGCCTTGTACTTTGCAACGGGGAGCCAGTCAGTATTAATTGTGGTAGCAAGAGACTCCCAGGGCACTGTTTTTTATGTTAAAACCTGATCCCCATTAGAAAGGTCGTACCCTAACACCTCACAGAGGAAGTGAAGCCTCACAGCCATCGGCTTGAGGGCTGCATACAGCAGGTATTCCCACTGTAGGAGGATCCGACAAGTTGGAAGGCCAAGTGAGCGTTTACAGTGGGTGGTGATATCGTAAGAAAATAGCAGGTGGTCACGTCGTAAACGGAGGGGAGGCACATTAGCCTCCACTTCCAACCGCTCCACACGAGTACATCGAAGGGCTCCAAGACATATACGCAAGCACACGTTCTGAAGCACATCAAGTCTACGGAGTACAGCATCCAATGCCAACCCATACACTTGTGAGCCATAGTCAAGCTTAGAATGGATAAGGGACATATACACCATCAATAAAGACGTTCTGTCTGCTCCCCACGATTTACCGGAAAGAAACTTGAGGACGTTTACTTTTTTACTACAAGAAACGAGCAAATGATTAATATGTGTTCTCCAACTGAGCCTACTGTCAAAATGTAGACCCAGGAATCTTACACTATTTTGAAAAGGTATCGGCTGATTGTCTCAAGTCAAATGCAAAGGAGGTACGTTAAGTTTACGAGTAAAAACAACACTGACACACTTAGGGACGGAAAATTTAAATCCCCACTCCAGGCCCCAACGCTGAACAGATTCAAGTGCCAGTTGAATCTCCTCTGCCGAGGACTGTGCGTTGCGGGAAGAGTGCCACACTGCACAGTCATCAGCACAGAGTGAGTATCTAATCATCCTGGGGATGGAAGCAGATGACAGAATGTCATTAATGGCAACGCTGAACAAAGTAGGGCTAAGCACACTTCCTTGTGGTACCCCGTTCTCTTGGACAAATATGTCGGAAGTTACATTACAGGGTAACCTGACAGAAAACGTTCTGTCAGTAAGGAAGTTCTGAAGGAAAATGGGCAAATGACCTCTTAAACCGTAAGTGTAGAGTTTACGTAGTATTCCGTTTTGCCAGGTCATATCATAAACCTTATGAATATCCAGAAAAATTCCTATCATGAATTCGCGATTGGCAAAAGCCTCAGCTATGCAATGCTCCAGGTGCACTAAATGATCCAAAGTGGACCTGTATTTACGGAATCCACTCTCTTGATCATTTAACACACCCTTCAACTCTAAAACAAAAAGTAACCTTTTATTAACCATACGTTCAAAGACCTTACATAGACAGTCAGTCAGCGCAATAGGTCGAAACGAACTGGGACTCGTAAGGCGACCATCCCGGCGAGGTATCGGTGTGACATGTGCTTAGTGCCATGAGTTTGGGAACATGCGACACGCCCAAATCTCATTGTGCACCGCTAACAGCTTACTCAGGTTGGCCTGAGTAAGATGCTGAATCATACCGTACGTAATGGTGGATGGACCGGGACTGGAGCCTTTACAGGATTTAAGGCAAGGAGAAGTTCATCTAATGTAAATTCGGAGTTGTAGCTGGTATCTCCGTCTTCAGTGGCAAAGTCGAAATTTTGCAGCTCAGCCATACACTTATGGTGGAGAAAGCGAGGATCATAGTTGGCTGAGCTGCTTACCTGGGCAAAATGGTCGGCAATAGTATTGGCAATGTCCACGGAATCGTCAATGACATTCCCGGCCACCTCAAGTGTGGTGTTCGGTGACCGGGTGTACTTGTTGTTTAGTACATTTATGGTGGACCAGATCTGACTTAGTGGGGTGGAGCAATTCACCGTGGACACAAAACTACGCCAGTTATTCCGTTTTGCCGCTTTAATTGTCCTCCTTGCCTCAGCCTTAGCTGCTTTGTAGGCAATTTAGTTTGATTCTGTTGGCTGTTTCTCAAAAATCCTGTATCTTCTATTGCGCTTTGTGAGTGCTTGTCAGCAATCTGGTGTCCACCACGAAATTCTATGCTTGTTTGGAATTGTAGATGTCTTGGGAATAGCAGCCTCAGCTGCGTGTATAATGGAAGTCTGTAGGTGTGAAACTTTTTCATCAATGTTATCTCCCGATATATCTAGATTGGCGACCCGTGAGTAGTACCCCCAATCTGCTTTCTTAAAGTTAAATTTAGATGGTGGAGGAGGCCGAGAATCGTCGCGTGTATAAGAAAGAAAGATTGGAAAATGATCGCTACCCATCGAGTCGTCATACGGGTCCCAAGAGATGTTAGTGTGTATATCGGGAGATGACAAGGACAGATCTATACATGACATGTTGCCAGTGCGGTCATCTACACGAGTCACTCTACCACTGTTTAGAAGACAGAGGTTTGACTGTAATATTAGGTCGGCTATTTGCTCCTCCCTACCATCACTCCTCAAGCTTTCCCACTGACAGTGATGGGCGTTAAAATCACCTAAAATTAATTTTCGACCCGGAAGTTGATGGGTTAGGGAAGTGAAAGCATCACCATCAATGGGACCACGGGGAGGACAGTAGATAGAACACATAGACAGATACATGTTATTAAATTTTACTCCGCACGTGACTGCTTCCAAAGTAGAATTTAGAACCACTTCTGTTTGTGGGTGTGATTTGTGTATGTATATGGCAACTCTGTGACCATCATATCTTCTATACGAATGGTAGTGTTTGAACTGTGGAGGATCAGGGTGATCCACCAGGCGTGTCTCCTGTAAACAAACAACGGGCCTGTGTATAGATAGCAAAATTGCTATATTGTGGACTTTATTCCCAAGAGTCCTACAATTCCACTGTAACACAGTGAATGTGGCGGTTTAAGATTTACGAGAGGGGCCAGTGTGCTTAGCTTTTTTATGTCACCCACCACCAAACGAGTGGCTACCAGGGTACCTATCCCGGTGCTTACTAACAGAAACCTCCATATGTCACTCATCAATAACTAGGCTCCCAGAGCCCCCCGAGGAAGAGCTGACTCTTCTCTCCCTCGCTGGACCAGCAGCAGGAAGGACATGAGGATGTAGCTGTTTCGTAAGGGTGGTCATATTACTCTTACTAGAGTTGTCAGACTTCTGTTTAGGCTTTACTGACTGAGAGGCAGCAGCAGCCTGAGAGTAGCAAGGTGCAACAGGGGTGTCAGTTTGAGAGGTGGATTGGATAGGAGGCTCAGATGGAGAGGCAGAATGTGTGTCAAGAGGAACAGGTTCAGGGTCAGTCTTTGTTTCAACAGAACACATCACGGGACGGGACATTACCGTCGAAGCATAGGACCTATTTGGCGTGGGAGTTGCATGCAACTCCTTCACTTTTTTCCTAGCTTCGTTTTAGGAAATGCCCTCAGTTGCTTTCACTATGCAGACCTCCTTCTCCTGCTTCCACTTGGGACAATCCCTAGAGGAAGTGGAGTGTCCCCCCTTGCGGTGAAAACAACGTACCGTCTCCAATGTGCAGTGTTCAGCATCATGTCCCTGTGTTTCACATTTGCCACACACTGACTGGGAAGCCCGACAAGTCTTATCACCGTGCCCGTACAATTGACACCTTAGACAACGAAGTGGATTAGGGATATAAGGCCTTACGTTAACAATTTCGTATCCAGCTTTGACATGGTCTGGGAGTGAAACTTTTCCAAAAGTCAAGACAATAGCGGCAGTCTTCGTCCTCATGCCTTCAGAAAATCTGGTTATAAATCGGGCATTGATTACGTCCTGTTGAGTAAGTTCCCGTACGATCTCGTCCTCTTCCATAACCATAAGATCCCTGCAGGTGATAACACTTTTGCAGGAATTCATGGCGTGCGGGATCTTCGGCTCGACATCATATTCATGGAACTTACGAAGTTTCATCAAATCTTTTACCTGGGAGGAGTTGAAGGTTTTGATGAGGAGGCCTTCACTTGCAAGTTTTTTCACCTGTTCCACCTCCCCAGCACAGTAATCAATCACTTTCTTGATGATGAAAGGATTGATACTGCTCAAGGGTGTGGAACCGAAAGCATGGAGCATTACAAACTGTGCATTATTTACATTAATGTCCAGATCGGTACGAGTCTGGGGCCGTTCAGTCAGGGGGGGGGTCAGTCCGTGGTACAGTCCTAGGTTCGTCAGGACCACCTCCCTCCCTGAAGGGGGGGGAGGTGGCAGGAGCGTCCGACATAGTAACCACCCCCCCCTAACGGGGGAAGTTGGAAGAAGGACGAAAACGAGCAAAGGACAAAACACACTGGGACCAAACACCTAAGGCTGAAATTGCCCTCTCAAACCACTCCAGGGAGGCCCGACCGTGTTAATTCACGCCCCAGAGCGATCAGTGGGGGGGACCCTCCGTGGGCAGCAAGCAAAGGTAATCTCAGTACACAGGAACAGACACCTACTGTTCCAAACTAAGAGGGAGGGGAGGAAAGTGAGAAACTAGCTAGCCTAACGCACACCAGAAGGGTGAAAAAAAAAAAAAAAACTAATTGCCGGTGAGGCAGCCCTAGGAAGCTAGAGGAGAGATCAGCTGCACACAACCTCACTCTCCACGACCATGCAAAAAAGTGGAGAGAACTGAACTCTCTCGTAGTCGTAGCAGGGAGAGAATTGGTCAGCTTCGAGCAGCTTCGTGCACGAAGTAAATAAAATGAAACTTAATATTACTGAATCATTCTAACTAATTACGTTGTTTTCTCCATGACCAGATTTTTATCTCTAGTGATAAATAATATTTTACCCAAATTATACAATACAGTAATTTATTTACAAAGGTGTGCTGTCGTGGGCGGGAATATTTAAACCTGAAATCTACAACAACTGCATAACATTCTATATTTAGCACAGAATCAGATAAAAGTTCATAATTTAACAAACAATTTCATAAATAAAACATTATGGAGAAAAGACCACAAAAATTTATGTACAACTTACAAATTAACTATGTTCACAAACAGCAGGCTAACTAGCAACTCTGACACGTATCCGAACTACGAGAATCATCGGGAATACTCCAGTACTACATAACTGCCAAATTCCGCTTCTCAACATTTGTTTAACCTAAAACACTATTCTACTTGTAGCACTACTGAACTTCAACCTTTCAGCATTGACTTATCACTTCTGGCCAACATTTTCACTAAATCATATAAGTATTGGAGATCTGATGTGGTAAGGCACACAGCTGCTTACTTTTAGCTTGAAGGTCCAAAGAGTCTAATGAATGAAGGCTGGAGCTGCAGGAGTGAGGAAAGAACACACAAGAGTGAAAAGGAAAAAAATATTGGAAGGAAAAAAATATTGGAAGGTTGTGTGATGAAGAAACTAAAAGCACTGATATTATTTTCAAGATATACAACAAGGAATGGGGCTTGCAGTATGATTGTAGCTATGGAGCGTTAAGGAGAGGCCAGTAATAATGGAAGTAAAGCAGCCAGTGCATAACGGTACACTAAAAAGATTCCACCATGTGTACAAGGAAAGGATAGATATTTTTGAGTTGTAAGTCACGAGTGGGAGCCATGGAAATGAGTCAAAATTATGAATGAGCTTGTGGATTAACATGAAGATGCCTTGGCAGACCAATGAAGTTTACAGTGTTAGGTTGGTTTTCGTTCGTTCAAAGATTTTCCCCTCCTATAGAAAGGACCGGGCCATGTATTAGCCCGGTACCTTAGGTTGGTGTGGAAGCTTTAGAAATATCCAAAAGGGATACCTTGACTTGGTTCGACAGTACTGAGTAAACGGAGGGTGAGTTAAACTAGGAGAGTGTATGAATAAAGTCGAAGGATCGAGAACAGAAAGACAAGGTGAGGTTGAGGAATGGAATGGAGAGGTATGTGAGAGTGATCTAGGACACCTAGATCACTTTGGCATCTGTTGGCTGGAGTCAGATTGGTACGGAAACATATAACTGAGACTTGCTCATCAGAGAGTGGGACATCTGTCTGGAGGTACAGCTGATAAAATTTCCCACTGTTTAATGAATAAGAACTTACAAGGGGAAGTCTGTTTATTCTTGTGAAAGCTTGTACTGTATGAAGATGCTCTTTTGTTAGGTGTAATATAAGTGGTAGCTAATTTCTACATAAGAAGTAAGAATGCCACAGTTGTAGGTAAAACCTTCACTGTGAATTTTTAAAAATTAGTTGCAGGACCCAGTTCCCATTTTTAAGCACCCACTGGTAATGCAATGTTTCTTGGGATACAAGGATGAGGGGAGTACCATATTTTTTTTACTTTCTTTAGCTAAATATTGTATTATTCTGCTGTAGTAAACACTACTGGAAGTTTTATCTGTGTCATATCATTTTACTTATATTATGTGTATTAATATATTATTTTGTTGTAGCACACACTAGTGGAAGTTGTAACAAAGCCATGTCTTTATACTTTCCTTAAATATATTAATATTCACCAACCCTTAGGACCTGATCCAGACCATCTCCGTTTACTGAACCTTTTCAGTGTTTTAATTAACACAGAGAGTTGGCCAGCATACTCTCATAAACCAAACCTCTACCTCCTACTGTCTACACCACAATAAATGCATGTTAAGATACCACACCTATTTCCTTCCCCTTTTATTTTTATGACTGGAAGACACCTGTAAACCAGTGTATGGATTATTTTTTAATTTGATTTTTTTCCCTTCCTCTTAATCTACTTAAAGATAGAAGTAATGCTTTTCTTTAGTACACACTATTGGACGTTGTACCTGTCCCATATATGTATACCTTCATTAAATACTGTAATATATTTCTTTGCTTTTGTAAACACTAGTTGCAGTTGTACCAGTACCATCTCTTTATACCTTTATTAGAAATATTAATGTATTTTGCTCTAACAACCACTAGTGGAAGGTGACCAATTCATATAACCTTTGGTTAGGTTGTTATGCTAGGATGCCTTAAACTGGAGTGTGATGTCACAAACAGATTTTATAGTTACTTGTAGAGAAGTTTTGTGGTTTAGTTGTCACTCTCGATTTCTTGTAGTAGGAATTAAAGATGAATACAAGGAGTTGATCTTCATTTATTATCTTCAGAGAAATCTAAGTTGAGCAGGGTATGTCTTACAGAGACAATATAATAAGTAAGTCTAGTTGAGCCCCTCTTTCTTGTTCACTCTCTCCACTACCTGTCGGTTCAATCGCTAGCCTCCTTCTGAGCTCTCTTTCCTAAATTCTGGTGAAACAGGGGTCGTGTCACGTGTGTTACACTGTGGTTGGAAAGTTCCAGAAACCTGTGTGTGAGTATGTGTGTATGTCACTAGGCATTGTTCCCCTGCTATCTCGCTGACACACTACCTACATCATCTCCTGACATTGCCACTTCCTAATCTGTCGTCAACATTTCCCCAGTTAACTTGCAAGATCATTTCCCTTTCCCAGGCTCGCATGGAGCTGTCTATCTATCTATTTATCTATCTATCTATTATGATTTGTAATTATAATATGGACTCATAACATTGCTCGGCCACGCCGCTGAAGGTCCTCCGACAGCAATTATCGTTGACATATGCTAATCTATTAATACATAATATTGATTATAATATTGTATACATATAATATTCATAGTAAATTGCAATGATCCAGTAATATTACATTTTAAACAAGTTGTATACATATTTGAATAAATGCACTAAAGGTAAACTATTTAACTGTAATACAGTATGTACTTGGGTTATTGTTGTGAAATGCATACATACAAGAAGAAGAAAAAAAGTTTAAAATTAAGATATATATAGATAATTAATACTATATACAAAATATGTACACTTCATTCAGGGAGGTTAACTTGGATGTTAACTCTCCCCCCACTAAATACTGACTCCAAATTAGCAATTCTTGCATGCATTCTGTGCATTGCGAACAGCAGTACTGCAAATACAATGCAGAAGATTATAAAGACAGTAGGTGCTGGGCTATACACATAATATGTGTTGAACATACTCAAACTCAAATCTTCCCAGGGCTTCATTGTTTCATTGATCAGCTGCATAGTTTCAAACTTAGGGGGAGTCAACTTAATACTTGTGCTCATGTTTAAGGGTGGTAGTTCTTCTTCGGTGGCCTGAGCTTCTTGCTGTAATTCACCACTACATAGTCTTTTTCATCCTTCTTTAGCAAAAGGACTTCCAATACCATGGTCACTAACATCGCAGTCCAGGATGAATGGCTGACTCTGATCTGGGTACAGCAATACTGGAGAGCTTGCCAATGCATGCTTCAGCTCATCAAAGGCCTTCTGAGTCACTGCAGTCCACTAAAGCTTCAGCTTCTTTCCCAACAACTTGTGTAGAGGTGCAGCAGTTGTTGCAAAGTCTTTGACAAAATGCCAATAATACGTTTACAAGCCCAGGAAACTCAGTACTTTCTTCACACAAGTTAGAATCGGCAAGGTTTTCACAGCTACCACCTTCACTGCATCAGTACAGATGCTGTCCTCGCCAACAATGTGTCCCAGGTACTTCACTTCCTTCGCAAACAAGTAGCACTTCTTGGGGTTCAACTTGAGGTGAGCCGCCCAGATCCTGTTGAACACCTCAGACAGCCTCTCCAGTTCCTGGTCGAAAGACCGTCCAAACACAATTACATCATCAAGATAGATGAGGGCTTTCTGCAAGTGCAAGCTCTCCAGTACATGATCCATGAGATGCTCAGAAGTAGGCGGGGCATTGCATTGGCCAAATGGCGTCACTTTAACCCCTACACCGCGGGCTTGTTTACCAATGACTTGCGTGTGCCGCGGGGTTATTTGGGCTCCGACAGACTCTCAAAAAATATTTGCCAAAAATCAGTTATTAGTCCTAGAATAATAAAATTACATATGCTTATGGCACATACCTTCAGCTTTCTCCTGGAATGATTGTTGAGCCTTCGTCAGTTACCTTAGGACTTGTGGAGACCTCTGAAGTAGGGTAACGAAGTTTCCACTTTACACTTCCCGACAACCCGTAATATGATTACCACAGCCAGATACAAACACTATAAACACTATTCTACAATTTTCAAGTAGTTTGGGATCCATACTAAAAAAAAAAAACACTGTGAAAGCAATGGAAATTACAAGCGCGTCTGATCGTCGCACTGGCACTAGTTCGCTCTTAGTAGTCTGTCATTTATTATTCATAAAACCCCTCACACTTTATATTTCTATTACTATATAACACTTATATATATCTACAGTCTTTATTCATAAGTTTCCTTCAGTAGTATTAGTTTATTGTCACTGTAGGGATTTAATTTCTTTCAGTAAAATACGTAGCATTCACTTTCTCGTCCTGTATACTGGCATTGAGAGTGAATGTCACTTTCATCTTCACTCTCATAACTCATAGCATTCAGACATGCTAGAGTGAAACTTTCACTTTCATTACTCCTAGGGTATATACACGTATTCTTATAATACTACTCATTTACATTTCTATTTACGTTCTCTATTTTATTTACGTTATTTACATTTCTATTTTATTTACACTGTGTTGTGCACTGTCACTTGAAATAACTTATAAAACTGTTTTCCATTGTTCACGTATATTTACATTCATTACTTTCACTTGCTGTTTACACATTATTTACACATTATTTACAATTCCACTTGCACTGTTTTACTCAATAGAAAGATCGTAGTCACTCTTTTATCAATTGTCAGCCCTTTACCTCTTTCCACACGAGGTTTAGTAGGGGGTAAAGGTCATAGGGCCATTTGCATGAGGGTGAAAAAAGGCCTTGAAGTCAGCAAGAAGAAACATACGTACTCTCACTTCGGAAGTTGAGAGTAACCTGATAACGGAGGGCTAGCGTGGAGGCCTGCTAAGGGGTTATTCAGGGTTACCAATATTACTTTTTGAAACAGCTAAGTCTAGCACTGATATGATTGGCAGGAAATCTAGACAATACATTATAAATTTGGTAGTTCCAGGTGAATGTAAATATCACTTAGGCTTCTCCCTTCCCTCCTTACATGTATATTTATTTCGAAAATAGATTAGAGGCCTACTTAGAAGATATATTTTCAGAGCTACCAATGTTAGATCTTGAAACATCTTTGTTTAGCACTGATATGATTGGCAGGAAATCTAGACAATACATTATAAATTAGGTAGTTCCAGGTGAATGTAAATATCACTTAGGCTTCTCCCTTCCCTCCTTACATGTATATTTATTACGAAAATAGATTATAGGGCATATTTCAAGGGGAAAAAAACAGCGAAAATTAGCGAACGAGTGCACGTGAGGTGTTGTCAGGTGATAATTAGCCAATTCCAGGTGTTTGGCACTCTCACTTACCTTATTTCTTTCTTGTATATATTATTTGGTATAAGAATAGGACATAGGGCTTATTTCAATGGATGAAATCAGTGAAAAATTCCAGGGAAGATTTACTTAGCGTAGCACGGCCGGGCAGGCGAGAGGATAGGGTAATGGAGGGGGAGTAGGGAGGGGAGTCAAGAACGGGGAGAAATGGCTAAATTGTCAACAATGGATGGGAGTACAGATGAGATTAGGAGTGCTGACTAGTGTTGGACATTGGCAGTACTGATAGATGATACAAGCCCCCACTTGGAAGCCCGGGTGAATTCAAAATAACACAGAATCACAAAAGCGACGCCCCGCGGTATGATCCCTTGCTCCCAAGCGTCACGAAAGTGACGCCCCGCGGTTAAGGGGTTAAGCTGCCATAAACCTCACCCATAAGAAAAGTTTGTTTTCTCCTTGTTCTTCTCTGCAACCTTGACCTGATGATATCCTATCATCATGTCTAGGGTGGAGAACTACTTGGCACCCGACAGCATCCAGCATGTCACTTCATTCAGTGCTCGATAATCCACACAGCACCTTACTGAGCCATTCTTAATATTTACCAGAACCCCTGCCGATGCCCAAAGACTGCTGAACTTTTATTTCACTCCTTGACCTTGAAGATTCTCCATCACCCTCTCCATTTTTTGCCAATGGGCTGGCACCAACCTCCGCACTGGCTGTTTAATCAGGTGGTTATCCCCAGTGTCTGTACAATTTTTCACCATATTAGTGCACCCCAGGTCTAGGTCTCCCGTGGAAAAGACATCAGGAAACTTCGTTAGCAGCTGCCTCAGCTTGAGCACTTGCGAGTCATGTAGGCATTGGCAACTCCTTGAAAATAGATCTTGTAAGTGGTCTGGCAGATGTTCATCTCTTTCACTACATCTCCATTTACAGGCCTTCTTTTTATGCCACTTAGAGTCCACTGCCTGGTACAGTCCCACAATTTCTCCCTTGTTGAACTTGTGTCTCACCGGAGAAATTGGCCACCACAACCATCACTTCACCTGCACCTGCTTCCATCAAATTTCTCCCCCAAATCACTCTGGCCTTCGTCTTTCACCGTACATCTGGCCCCACCACCCCTGGTCAGCTGTCAAAAGAGCCACTCACCTTACACTGGAGCAGTAGTTCTGATCTTGAGGATATCATTGTGGTGCGCAGTGCCCTCACCTCACTACCAGAACTGGTGTGTCTGAATGCCATGATGGGAACCAAATTTCCTTGGACTCTGAGTCTCATGGAGCTGAAGTCCAGCTCACATCTCATGGACATCAGATACTCCAGACCAAGAAGGCAAGGATCCTTCATGTCAGCAGCATAGCCTCTTTCATTGCCACTTCGGTCCGGACATCCAGGGGTCCCTTCAGTTCTGTGTAGTGCCCAGTTATGCCATACAATTTTGTTCTGGTAACTCAGGAGATAGCGATGATGTAACACATCAGGGTTCACTAAAGTCTATTCTGAAGCTGCTCACTAAAGTCTGCTCTGAAGTTGAATCAATCACCAGAGAACACCTCTTGTCATCTGTTCTTGCTATCTGCACGCTATCAATTGCAGTTCTCTTGCATTTTCTCAGTGGTGGTGCTGCTTGTGAAAAGCCATCTTGTGTTTACCCCATAACACCAGCCTCAACTAGTTTTCCGCATCGTTCTGGTCTTCTGCAGAGAACACCTCTTGCTGTCTATTCTTGCTACCTGCATGGTATCAATCGCAGTTCTCTTGCATTTTCTCAGTGGTGGTGCTACTTGTGAAAAGCTGGCTTATGGTTACCCCTTAACACCAGCCTCAACTAGTTTTCTGCATTGTTCTGGTCTTCTGCAGCCTTCTTATCCTTCCTTTTCTTCTTTAGACCCTCAAAAATGAAGTGTCCCATCTCACCATATGTCCAACACCCTTTTCTTACAATCATAGATTTCCCTGCACTGCTCTGTTCTTGCTCCTTCGTCCATTTGAAACAATCCTTCTTTTTGTGTCCCAGCTTCCCTCAGAATCAGCAACCTCCCTCGGTCTTCTTCTGTTCCCTCTTTCACTTGCAGCAGTCCTCTTTCGTATGTCCTGGCTTTTCACGGTACCAGCAACTTCCCTTATATTTTTCTGCTTCACGTACCTGCCCCTTTCTGGCCTTGAATCCCATACTACGACCTGCCTGAAAATAGGAGGTACTGGACCTGATGTAGGATTCAAATTCTAGAGCCCTGGCTAGTAATTCTTGCATGCATCTTGATTGTGCTTGCTTCATTTGCACTTTCAAGTCTGCATAATCAAGAGCATCGATGAACTAGTCCCCCAGAAGAATAGCCAACAGGTTAGGTGCTGCTTCAAGGTAAGCCTTGTATGCCATACTGTCCAGGTCATGAGCAAACTGCTGTAGGGATTCGCCTCGAGCCCTTACACTGCTCCAGAATCTTGCTTTATAAACCTTAGTCTAGTACATGGTCCCGTATCTATGCTCCCGTACTTCTACCAAGGACTGATTACTGTTCCTCTCCTCAATAACTTGTGGACCAGAATTTTCATTGCGGCACCCTTGAGGATAGTAGATAGGTGCACTGACCTCTGCCCATCTTCCCAACCATTCTGATCAGTAAATAACCCAAATTTCACACGGTAAGCTTCCCAAGATATGTAACCATGCTATGTAACAATACCTTGTAACCCTACTCTGTGTAATTGTAACTATGCTATGAAGTCATACCTTTTAACCCCATACTCTGTAACCATTCATTCATAATATCTTAAACTTACAAACTAGAACAAACAGTACATAAGTATGTAAGTTAACAGAATAAGTATCTGCTAGTGGGTGCCTTTGTGACGGTTAGTGCACGTAACAGTTAATTTCATAAACTGCAAATGCAAGCATGCCGGCTCCCATTTACAGGCCTTCTTTTTATGCCACTTAGAGTCCACTGCCTGGTACAGTCCCACAATTTCTCCCTCGTTGAACTTGTGTCTCACCGGAGAAATTGGCCACCACAACCATCACTTCACCTGCACCTGCTTCCATCAAATTTCTCCCCCAAATCACTCTGGCCTTCGTCTTTCACCGTACATCTGGCCCCACCACCCCTGGTCAGCTGTCAAAAGAGCCACTCACCTTACACTGGAGCAGTAGTTCTGATCTTGAGGATATCATTGTGGTGCGCAGTGCCCTCACCTCACTACCAGAACTGGTGTGTCTGAATGCCATGATGGGAACCAAATTTCCTTGGACTCTGAGTCTCATGGAGCTGAAGTCCAGCTCACATCTCATGGACATCAGATACTCCAGACCAAGAAGGCAAGGATCCTTCATGTCAGCAGCATAGCCTCTTTCATTGCCACTTCGGTCCGGACATCCAGGGGTCCCTTCAGTTCTGTGTAGTGCCCAGTTATGCCATACAATTTTGTTCTGGTAACAAATCAATACCTCTGGATTACTCCTAACTGGGGACATGAAAAGGGATCGAACAGATACTTTGCTATCAAATTCCTGAGGTTTCTTTATAACTGGACCCCCATTATAGCCATGCATTTCACTGGTTTGGGGCCTAAAAACAGGTATATCATGATTAAGCCCAGGGCTCAAAACTCCTAAAGTCTGATTATTCAGCCCCGTAATACTACCATTATATGCTTGGGAGTCGTCAAGATTCACTATAAAGTGTCCATTTTTTTTTTTTTTTCATATTCTTCCTGTACACTAATCTCAGGCTCAGCAGCGCAATATTTATCTACAGCCTCAATTCTCTTACTAATTATCTTCAAAAGGCCATCTACTTGCTTCAACTTATCATCTGCATTCTTCAACTGGTCGTCTATATTCTGTCTGCTCTCCATCACATTATTGCTGACCTCATTCTGTGCTCTAGCTTGGCATCTACTTCCTCCTTAAACTGTTACGTTCTTCCTTTATTTCCCAATTGAAACCATTTAGCTGTCCACACATCCTCTGTTGTAATTCCCTCTGTTGCTATTGTAATGCCTCTTGAAGCTGTTCATATCCTTCTTTCTGTTCATCATTTTGTGCCTGTGATTGTTCTTTGATTTCTTTCTTCAGCTCTTTCTTTTCCTTACTTTGTGCCTCCAGCTGTTCACTCTGTTCTTGCAACTGTTCTTTGATTTCTTTCTCTCCATCATTTTGTGCCTGTAATTGTTCTTTGAGCTTTTTCTGTCCTAGTTCCTTGCCTGTAATTTTCTTTTGAATTCTTTCTGTCCTTCAATCTGTAATTCATGTAATTCTCTGAGTTCTTTCTGCTTTCATTCCATGTTTGTAATGGCTTCATGATTGCTGCTAGAATTGCTTTCTCCTGTCTAGCCTGCCTCTTCTCTGTAAGCCTTCTGCCTCCATGTCGAAGGTTTGTCTCAAATGCAGCACTTCCACACTCCTAACACCGCTGTTACATCCCCGTCCCACACTGCCACAGTCTCCAACAGCAGTAGTCCAGCATAGGAAAGATGTTGCCCAGTGAGTTGTTCTTCTGATGGTCAGCCTTTCGGTGTGGAACAACGAGGTCAGCTCAGGAGCTGTAAATAAATAGTGGCTTCTCAAGTTCACTGTCATTTTTTTTCCAAATAACTACGCTTAATTCTTGCTAACTTCACTGTTTTCACAAGAACCAGAGATACACAATCTTCACTAACTGCACTGACATTGAGCTAAAACTGAACTAAACTCAATCTGAATTGAAACGAAACAGTACCCAAGACTCTTCCACCTCCTTAAAATAGCCTTGCCATCTTTTCCAGAGTTCTAGTGCACTCTCGAAGGGGCAATAGCTACCAACTCGGAGTTGTCCAAAACATCTACAGCCCTCTCACACTGCATAACACTATAATAGCACACTAACTGAGTTACAACTATATAATTCAACAAACAGTCACACAAATAAAAACATTATGGAGAAAAAGAGCAAAAAATTTAATGCATAATCTTACAAAATGCCTCTGCTCGCAAATAGCAGGCTAACTGGTAACGAAAAATGCTGAGAAACTTCCCGTACTTTCTATCTACCAAATCATCCAGCTTCTGAACAATCTCTCTCTCTCTCTCTCTCTAATATCAGCACATCAGCAATGGACCCATCACACCGTAATTTCCATAAAAGGCAAGGATGGAGATGACAGCCGCCAGCATTTTCCTTTGATTTATTTTTCACCGAATTTTCGGACACCTCACGTGGCCATCATCAGGGTACAATCACTGAGTCCTACTAATGAGCATACACTTGTTATTTAACTAAAGTTATAGATTTAATATATATATATATATATATATATATATATATATATATATATGTATGTATATATATTTATATATATATATATATATATATATATATATATGTATGTATATATATATATTTATATATATATATATATATATATATATATATATATATATATATATATATATATTGTTACATAGCCTATGATTTCATCATCCTTTGTATAATTCTAACATACAGTATGCTGCATGTTTGATCACGATTCGCCTCGTGGCTTCCATAGTGACCAAGCTTCTGTGTTCTACCTCAATCCCCCCTTCTCCTCTCTTATAGTAGAGTAAGTCGTTCTTTCTGTTGTTCAGACCAGGAGTGTCAACTCTTTGTCCCCTACGACTTCATTTGCGCGTCCTTCTTACAAGTTGTATCAAGCTCTGCCGGCCCCTATATAATGAGCTCAGTCCCTGCATTAATTGCCACTTTGATCTACTCCTCATTTTGTTCACATCTCTGTCCTCCCCTGTACAGTTGTTATTATTTTTGTGAGTGCTCAGGAAGTCTCCAACCATCTAGCTGCTGTGTAATTTGAGTATAATTGTTATTACATTGTTTCTTTTACTGTATAGCATAAGGTGTTAATTCGTAGGCCTGGTAAGGTTTTTGTGATTCATGTGGAGTTTTTGATGTCAGCCATCATTAATAATATTTTGTATCTGTAATAATATATCTTGCATTAACTGAGCATTATCCGGTTTTCTCATTTTATCAGGGCTGACTTAGATAGATTTACTCTTGGTAATATCGTGTTAATAGAGGCTATTGCAGTTAACCATATATTTAACCTGTTTTTTGCCATTACATTATCCTTATGAGTCCTGAATGTTTAGTTCTTAGTTTGAGCATTAAACTTTAACTTGTAATTTTACCTAACTCTTTCGTTTTGAACCTGGAACTTTGCGGGACAGTAGTGATTTTAGTATTCTCACTTGAAGTGTTCATTATCTCTCTCTGTTTCGTAACATAAATTTGGCGACCTCGCCAGGATATTCAGGATATTATCATAAGGATATTGCTTGATATTTTGTGACTGTGATTTATTCATGATGTCTACTATTACTACTCTTGACGAAGCCAAAGATTTTTTGTCAAATGTGCAAATAGTGTGTGATGTAGAAAACAGAACAAAGAATGAACTTAAGCTTGTTGCTCAACAATTGGGAATTCCTGTTCGCTCTCATCAGTCTAAAGATCAAATTGTTGGCATGATTAATAAAAGCTTGTTTAATGTAACTCCTCCAGATGAGCAAACGCAGATTGAAATAGCAAAGCTACAGCTAGCCCTGCAGGAGGCTCGTGCTAAGGAGGCTGAGTTTCAGGCACGTTCTAAGGAGGCACAGACACAAATTGAAATTGCTAGGATTCAGGCAGACCATGAGTATCGCATGAAACAAGGTGGAACTGGATCATCTAGCTCTGATGATTTTGATGTGGCTAAAAATGTTAAACATATCCAATTACAAAAACCTCACTAGGCCTACAAATTAACACCTTACACTACACAGTACAAGAAAAAATGCAATAACAGTTATACCCAAATTGCACAGCTGCTAGATGGTTGGAGACTTCCTGAGCATTCACAATAATAACATAATAACAACTGTACAGGGGAGGACAGAGATGTGAACAAAATGAGGAGTAGATCTAAGTGGCAATTAATGTAGAGACTGAGCTCATTATATAGGGGCCGGTAGAGCTTGACACAACTTGTAAGAAGGACGCGCAAATGAAGCCAGAGGGGACAAAGAGTTGACACTCCTGCTCTGAACAACAGAAAGAACGACTTACTCTACTATAAGGGAGGAGGGGGGGAGTGAGGTAGAACACGCTTGTGCTCAAACATGCAGAAATACACAAAGGATGATGAAATCATAGGCTATGTAACACCTCCCCACAAAGAAAAAGAAATTTACAAAGGAAATTTATTACTCTAAAATAATCTGTCTAAAGTCTAGATAAGCAATCTGCAATAACATTTTCTTTCCCCTTGACATGTTGTATGTCTAATGAATACTCCTGAAGAAGTAGACTCCATCTTGTCAATCTCTGATTATTATCTTTAAACTTACTAAGGAATTTCAGTGGGTTATGATCCGTATAAATGACTATGGGGTCAAAACCAGAACACAAATAAATTGAAAAATGCTGTAAACCCAAAATCAAGGCCAAAAGCTTTTTCTCAATAGTTGAGTAGTTCTTTTGAGGTGGAGTGAACTTCTTACTGTAATAAGATACAGGGTGTTCAATACCCTGATCATCCTCTTGCAGCAAAACAGCCCCAGCTCCTGTATCACTTGCATCAACAGCCATCTTAAAAGACTTAGCAAAATTTGGAGTAGCGAGCACTGGCTGACTTAATAGGATAGCTTTAAGTTTGCTGAAAGAGGATTCACAGTTATCGGTCCAGACAAATTTAACTCAGTTTTTCAGTAGGTCTGTAAGTGGTGATACAAGAATTGAAAAGTTAAGAACAAATCTCCTGTAATATCCTACCATTCCCAAAAATCTTTGTAGCTCTTTCCTACTTTTAGGTCTGGGAAGATCACTTATAACCTGAACCTTAGCTCCTGGTGGTGCAACATGTCCATCACCAATTACGTACCCAAGGTACTGAACTTTAGCTTGACCAAACTCACACTTTGATAAATTAGCTACAAGATTAGCCTGAACCAAACGCTCAAGAAATTTGCTGACATGGCATAGGTGATCTTTCCAGTTGTCACTGAAGATTAATACATCATCAATATAAACAACACACCCTGCCAAACCCTCGGTTACAACATTCATGAGCTTCTGAAATGTGGCTGGTGCATTCTTCATACCATATGGCATTACAGAACATGCAAAAGTCTTTCCTAGTGTTACAAAACATGAGATCTCCCTAGCACGTTCAGTCATATGTACTTGCCAGTATCCCTTTAACAAATCAAACTTACTCATGTACCTAGCCTTTCCGATCTTGTCTATGCAATCTTCCACACGAGGGAGAGGGTAAGTGTCTGTTTTGGTTATTTGATTAACACGTCTGTAGTCAATACAAAGCCGCTGTGACCCACCTGGCTTAGGGACTAGAGTGACAGGAGAACTCCACTCACTCTGACATGGCTCAATCATCTTGTGGTTCAACAGGTAGCCAAGCTCCTTCTGGATGAGAGGAACTTTCACTGGGTTCACACGGTAAGGAGGCAGTTTAATTGGCTTTGCGTCTTCAACATCGAAATCATGCATCAACACAGTAGTTCTTCCTGGAGTGGCACGGAACACTTGCGGGTACTCCTGCAATAATGCCGAAAACTCCTGCCTTTCCTCGGGAGGTAGATGAGAAAGCTTAGTCTGGAGGTCATTCATGATATCAGGATTCTTCTCCAAACTATCACTCAGGCTCATACTGCATGGGAGAACTTCACTTGCAGACTCGGGTGGAACAGCTACAGTGCAGACTGGGTTATTTTCGTCCCGCCTGTGATATAACTTTAGCATGTTGATGTGACAAAGTTGCTTGTTCTTTCTACGATCTGGTGTGGCGATGACATAGTTGACATCACTGAGTTTCTTCTCCATGAAATAAGGACCACTAAACTTGGCTTGAAGAGGTTGCCCATGCACTGGTAGCAGAATCAAAACCTGATCTCCTGGCTGAAAGTGGGCGTAACCTGGACTTCTTATCATACCAAGTCTTCATCTTCTCCTGAGCAGCTCCTAAATTCTCTCTCGCCAGCTGTAAAGCAGTGGACAGCCGTTCTTTGAACTTCATCACATACTCCAGCAGGTTGACGTCATCATCCTCAGACAGCCAGCATTCCTTGAGTAGCTTAAGGGGTCCTCTTACTTCATGGCCAAACAGTAGTTCAAAGGGTGAGAAGCCCAGTGATTCATTTGGAGATTCTCTTGCGGCAAACACAATGAATGGAAGATCTTTATCCCAGTCTTTCTGATGTTCCAAACAGTATTTCCTGAGGATCGATTTGAGTGTTTGATGATATCTTTCCAACGCTCCTTGGGTCTGGGGATGGTAAGCTGAAGACGTGGTCTGGGTGATGCCCAACTCTTTCAGAGACTGCTTGAAAACATTTGACATGAAATTACTTCCTCGGTCTGAATGTACCTCCTTGGGCAGACCAAACTTTGTGAAGAACCCCAGCATTTCCTTAACCACGTTCCTTGCTGAGATATTTCTAAGTGGAATGGCTTCAGGATAACGAGTAGCTATATCAATCAGGGTCAACACATAAGAAAATCCTGAAGAAGTCTTAGGACGAGGGCCCACAATATCCACCAACACACGGGTGAATGGCGCCTCAAAAGGAGGAATGGGAACTAGAGGTCCAACCTTTTCGGTCTGATTACACTTCCCCACAACTTGACAGGTGTGACAAGACTTACAATACCAAGAAACATCCCTGAAGATACCTGGCCAGTAGAAGTGTTTCAAAATGCGTGCCAGTCTTCCTCACTCCAAGGTGTCCTGCCAAACTGGAATCATGAGCCACTCTAATGATATCCTGCTTACAAACACGAGGGATGACAACTTCATGTACAACCTCCCACTCACAGTCGGCTGATGCTGTTGGGGGTCTCCACTTCCTCATAAGTACTCCTGACTTTATATAATAACAAGTAGAAGCACCAGCTGACTCTTCCTCACTGCAAGCAGAGTTAGCTAGACTTTTCAACTCAGGGTCAGCAACCTGCAACTCAACCAACTCTTGACGAGACAAATTATCAACACTATGCGGTACTGCCTCATCTGGTGAGTGGTCCAAATTAGCAAGAAAAGTGTCAGCTAGGATAACATCATCATCATTATCCTCTAAATCACCAGTAACTTTAGACTTAGCCCTAGTGACAGCACATGCAGGGAACACATCAGGGACATCACAATCCTGGGCCACAGCCACTGGCTCACTAGACAACTGAGGAGCTGGACACACTTGACTTCCACCAATATCATTTCCAAGTAAGAAAGTTACATCTGACATCGGGAGTGTCTCAATCAACCCAACCATATCGGAACCATTAACAAAACCAGACTCTAAATTCACTCTGCACAGAGGGACAGAGAAGTAATTATTCCCTACACCTTGTAAGATTACAGTTTCATCAGAGGAATTAACATTAGAACCTAGAACACTGGTCAGCATAAGGGAATGGCAAGCACCTGTATCACGATATATTTTAACTGATTTCCTGTCATTACTGTCCAGAGGACTGACAAAACCTTCAGACAGGAAATTAGCACATGAACTCTTGAGAGTGTCACCCACGTTACTGCTCAAAAGAGGAGCTTCATCATGAGGATTTAATTTACCCCTCAAAGCAGGTTCAGTTAACTCAGTTAAGGAATTCTGGGAACTCTCAAGGGTGGACACTAGACCAATTGACTGAATATTTAAAGACTCCTTTTTGTTCACATCACGCTGTCTCCTGAAACATTTCTCCGTAGTATGACCAAGCTTACTACAATAAGTACATTTACTTTTCTGAAATCTAGAGGTGGAGCTGGTATTTACTTCCTGAGAAACATCATCTTTATTCTCTTTCCTGTTACCTGTACTCTGAGTAGAGGCAATGTACTTACTCTCAGCTTTCCTTTTTTCTTTAGAATATGTCTTGTGAGTGAGAACATTGACAAATTATCTATTCTTTTCTCATCAAGATATAGGCTTACATCTTTATTAATACACATTTTGAAGTCCTCCAGCAAAATCATCTGCTTCAATTTATCAAAATCCGAATTTACATTCATAGAATTTAACCACTGCTCTAACAGATCTTCTTTGATTTTTGCATACTCAACATGGGATTGCTTATCTTGCTTATAAGTTGTCCTAAATTTTACTCTATAGGCTTCAGGAACAAGCTCATTGGCCTTAAGAATCAAGCTCTTAACTACATCATAATTATCAGATTGATTCTGAGGCAAAGATGCATAAGTTACTTGAGCTTAACCGGTGAGAACACTCTGAAGGAGTACTGGCCAATACTTTTTCGGCTAATTAAAACCTGTAGCTACCCTCTCAAACAACTAAAAATACTTTGTTAAATCAGATTCATTAAAAGGAGAGACAAGTTTAACATTTTTAGCCACATCAAAATCATCAGAGCTAGATGATCCAGTTCCACCTTGTTTCATGCGATACTCATGGTCTGCCTGAATCCTAGCAAGTTTAATTTGTGTCTGAGCCTGTGCTTGTGCCTCCTGAATACGAGCCTGAGACTCAGCCTCCTTAGCACGTGCCTGAAACTCGGCGTCCTTAGCACGAGTCTCCTGCAGGGCTAGCTGAAACTTAGCTATTTCAATCTGCTTTTGCTCATCTGGAGGAGTTACGTTAAACAAGCTTTTATTAATCATGCTAACAATTTGATCTTTAGAATGATGAGAGCGAACAGCAATTCCCAATTGTTGAGCAACAAGCCTAAGTTCATTCTTTGTTCTGTTTTCTACATCACACACTGTTTGCACATTTGACAAAAAATCTTTGGCTTCATCAAGAGTAGTAATAGTAGACATGATGAATAAATCACAGTCACAAAATATCAAGCAATATCCTAATGACAATATCCTGAATATCCTGGCGAGGTCGCCAAATTAATGTTACAGAACAGAGAGAGATAATGAACACTTCAAGTGAGAACACTAAAATCACTACTGTCCCGCAAAGTTCCAGGTTCAAAACAAAAGTCTTAGGTAAAATTACAAGTTAAAGTTTAATGCTCAAACTAATAACTAAACATTCAGGACTCATAAGGATAATGTAATGGCAAAACAGGTTACATATATGGTTAACTGCAATAGCCTCTATTAACACGAATTTAGCAAGAGAAAATTTATCTAAGTTAGCCCTGATAAAATGAAAAAAACGGATAATGCTGAGTTAAAGCAAGATATAATATTATTACAGATACAAAATATTACTAATACTGGCTGACAGCATGGAACCAATATGAATCATAAAAACTTTACCAGGCTTACGAATTAACGCCTTAGGCTATACAGTACAAGAAAAATGGTAATAACACTTATACTCAAATTATGCAGCAGCTAGATGGCTGGAGACTTCCTAAGCACTCACAAAAATAATAATATACTGTACAGGAGAGGACAGAGTTGTGAACAGAATGAGCAGATCTAAGTGGCCACTAATGCAGAGACTGAGCTCATTATATAGGGGGCCGGCAGAGCTTGATTCAACTTGTAAGAAGGATGCGCAAATGAAGGCATAGGGGACGAAGAGTTGACAATCCTGCTCTGAACAACAGAAAGAACGACTTACTCTACTATAAGGGGGAGAAGGGGGGAGTGAGGTAGAACACGCAAGCCTGGTCACTATGGAAGCCACGTGGCGAATCGTGAACAAACATGCAGCATACTGTACATTAGGATCATACAAAGGATGATGCAATCATGAACAAAACTGTATCATAAGTTAGAATTATACAAGGGATGATGAAATCATAGGTTATGTAACAATATATATCTATATATATATATATATATATATATATATATATATATATATATATATATATATATATATATATATATATATATCAGCAGCAGCAGCAGCAGCCGTTTGAGTATCCACTGCAGGATCGGCCTATCCCGACCAAAATCGGGACGATACAGCCAATGTACCTCTTCCAAGTGGCTTAGGCTGTCTAGTAGAGATTGTATGTAGGGTAAGAAGTGCTCGTAAGTGTAATTGTAGTGTTGGAGTGGCTTTGAATGTGTGTGCAGTCTGTGAACCAAGTGTAATCGGCTTGCCTTAAGCCGACTGGGTGCAAGCATACTAGTATGCAACAATGCTTCAACCACAGCATCCCTTATATCCGCCAAAGTAGTAAGTGGCTTGGTGAACACTTCCCAAAGTTTTTATAACTCTGGCGGGAGGGAAACCCGAGTCCATGAGCATGCGAGAAGCACACTCTACCAGTGTACCACAGAGGCTCATATATATATATATATATATATATATATATATATAGGAGGAGGCTGTGGCTCAGTCGATAGAGAGGTGCAGTCCTACCAGACCCAGATTCAAATCCCTGCTGGGGCAGGGAACAGTTTAAGGATTTGAATTTAATAAAAACAGACTTTACTGATCTACCAGAAGACCTACCAACATGTCACAAAAATGCCCCCACTAATACCAATACTCCAGTCCTGTATGAAACAGCCCATGTATGTATTCAATATGGACGGTGGGTGTTAGCGCCGAAGTGGTAACATGTAGAGGTGTATGGTATGTACGAGGACTACTGGGTCTTGAGAGCAGGCTGTGGAGCCTATGCCCAGAGTCGAACACATACTAAAGAGAGAGAGAGAGAGAGAGAGAGTGTGTTTAAGAAATGGAATCTAAAGGTGAATGTAGGGAAGAGTAAAGTTATGGTCTTCGAGAGAGGTGATGTCAGTGAATGTACAGTAGCGAAAAAATATTCTGTCCCACAATTTCAGCGGCTAGTGGAGATATCTGGCAACTGTCTCTGAGTAGTAGACAGCTCATACGAAGCGTCCGTGAAGGAACTAGCCACGAACTCAAGCGGAGTGTGGATGACACAGTTGCCTAAAATCATTTTGTTTATCATTTATCATTAGTTAAACAATATGAATATTATTCTTTATGTGCTTCAACAATGTTTGCAATTATTTCGTATGATATGAGAGAGAAGAAGAAAAATTATTAAAGTTATAGGGCTGCTGTTGTAACGGGTTTCACAGTGACCACATTCTTCACATGTGCCCTGTAACGGGTATTCACTCATGCTAGGGCCTGCAGATAGAGGAAAAAATAAAACGCTGATGTCAGACTTACTGACGTTGTACTACCCGCCCCACAATTTGCGTAGTTAGTGGAGATATCTGGCAACACTCTCCGAGTAGTAGACAGCTGATATGAAGCCACCTTGAGTCAACCAGCCACGAACCCAGTTGGCCTGAGTGTGGATGAAATCACAAACCATTCAGTATATTCTATAGTGTTTTTCTTTGATTCATTCAACATCGTATTATTAAAGTACAATATCTAATACTCTATTATTCAATTTTATGTATGTTACTATTGCAGCAGTCTGCGGCAGTCTATGAGACATTTATGGAGGACATTATATTACCGGTAATTAAGTTGCATTAACACTTTTATATTTATATTGATATTTAATATGATCATTATTTTGATTTCAGTGATCATTTCAAGGGTGTGGCACACATAGAATAATATCCATTTCATTCAACTAATGACAAATGCCAAACACTCTGAGGATTTCGCCACCAGAGGGCCGGACATAAGCAAATCATTGCTGTGTGCAGCTTATATTCCTGTTTTTTCCACTGTTCCTTGTCTTTCAACACCATTCTGTAGTTCCAGGGAGCAACATAAAGGTCTAGTGCTTACTTCACCATTGGTTTTGTTTTTCTTGTGTTTGGACTTAGCCTGTAGTTTGGGGGGAATATTCAGTACGACAGACAGGGCCCCCCTGGTCAGGTTTTCTTGTGTTTGTGCATGCGCAGTACAACCTGTGTGATGTCATGGATGAGTCACTCCATTTCCCCTGCTACCATTGGTCTGTTCTATCATGCTGGTGAAGCTGATGCCCCGCTCACCCTGCTACCTGCCTAGGTGTGCAGCATGGAGTACTCGGGCCCTGCCACCCTTGAGGACCTTGAAGCTGACCTGGTGCTGAGTGATGAGGATGAAATGACTCACGAGTGACTGGCCACAGCTACCACAAAGTAGTAGCAATGTCTTGTTAGCTGAGGAAGTAGCTACGGAACCAGCACTATCTGTACCTGCCACATCTCACCTCATCTGCCAGGCATCTTCCCCTGCCAAGTTCCCCGTGCATAACACCTCAGACAGCAACAGTGAGCCTTCATCCCCTGCTACCAAATCCTCCAAGCGGCAGGAGCCTTCTGATCCTCTGCAGAGGGCAACCGCCCATAGATCCAACACTCCTCGCCTTCCACAGCTTGTTCAATCCCCCCAAGTTTCGCCATCGCTTCCTGCCTCTACGCCTCCGGCATTCGTGCCCAGGGCTGACTACATCAAACTATTATTCAAAGACAACCCAACTGTGGACATCAAACTCCGATGGTTGTCTGAGGTCAACCATGCTTTTCACCTTGACCGCATGCTAGCAGAGGTCAAGATGTCTGCGATCACTTTCCATTTTGTCTACATCTCCAGACGTCACAGGGACATTGTAGATGGCATAACTAAAGGAAAGCTCCTATCCCTTTCTTTGGAAATTCAAGACTCACCTGAGAGGCCCCGCAAGTTTCGTACTTACCTCCTTACACGTTATCCTGTCTGCATTGATCCCAGCTTGGCCAAGAAGCTGCTAAGTATCTACTCAGCCCAATGTTTCCATCAGAATGGCACTCCTATCAACCAGCTGGTAGTCACCTGGAGCCTTCCTCACCCGCCACCACCAATTCTCACTTTCAGCTTCCTTCCTTGCCCCCCATCTTGTGAGTTTCGCAAGATGAAGGACAAGCAACCCTGGTGCTTTTGATGCTGGGGCATTGGTCACATCTCCCAGTATTGCTCTGCGCCAGAACAGTGTACATCATGCTCTGGCCAACATGACTCTCGCACGTGTCCTCACTGACCCCCTCCACCTGCTTCTGATACAGCCTCGATGCAACCCAACCCGCCACCTCCAGATACCTTGCACTGGAAATGTCCCTGATGTCATCAAGAAGGGGTTAATGTTTGGCATGGCTGCACTAGACGCCGGGCTAACCCGGCCCCTGTTGCTAAGGATGGGGCTCCACTAGCGTCGCCACCACCACCATTCCGCACTACTGCTCCCCCCTGCCTCCACTGTTGGTTTGGACTTTGCGATGCTGTTGCCACTCTCAGGACTTGGATTAGCTCACTTACGGCACATTTTGATGCAATAGAAGCCTGCATTGATGGCTTGGTTAGCAAGCAAGCCATTCTTGAGACATTAAATTCACTGGCTGAATCACAACAAGTCATCATAACAACTGTCACCACCCTTATGGAGAAGCTGGACACCATTGTCACTCCCATTGAACGACTGAATGTTCCCCCCAGGGAGTCTTCGCCTCATGGCACGCCACATAGCACTTCTCATGTCATCACCACTTCCTCATGTGGCCTGCGCAAACGTCATGGCAAAGTCCGGTAACATGGCACAATTGCATGTCATCTCTTGGAACACCTGTGGTGTTACTAACTGGTCAAAACTTACTGCAATCAAAGGATAAGTATACAGTTGCCACCCGGATATAATTTTCATTCAGGAATCCTTTGTTAGTCGTGCACTACTCGGGGTAGAGGCACCCACTCTCAGTGGTTATGTTTCTTACGTCCATCAAGTTAGGAATGGACTTGTCACGTATGTCCACTCCTCCATCCAGCACCATTTCCTCCAAAGCTCTGTAGATGATGAGACAACCCTCCAGCTTCTTCAGGTTACCATTAGAAGTGGCACATTTCGGTTGTGCAAAGTGCACTCTGCGCCAGGCAGGTTGAATACATCTGCTCTCCCAGGTCTCACCATCCATGGCATGATATACATGGGGGATTATAATGCCCGACACCCTGCTTTGGGGGACCTTTCTGCCACCATTAACCGTAACAGGACTAAACTTCTTGAGTATATTCGTCGTAATCAGCTCACCCTCTGGGTCACCGGTGGGGCCACACACTCTCGAGGAGGCACATTAGATCACCTCCTTACATCCGGCCTCGTGGCGTCCCACATATTCCGCGCCATCATGATGCCCACACCTGGACATTGGATAATTGCATCGACGACCTTCCCCCGAGAGTCTCCATCGGTATCAATTGTCGAGGGACGATCTAGTTGCTCTCCAGCACTGCATTTATACCAATTCTTGGCATAAACTTATCGATAGCATCAACCATCAAATGACTGTTGGTTCCATGTGGTGCCTTATCAACAAGGTTGTCAAGAAGCCCCCTAGTGTCCTCCACCACAGTCCAGCACAGTATGCACAGGATATCATAGATGCCTGGTCTGCAGTCATGGGCTTGTGCCCTTCCCGCACACATACAGGACATGCTCTCCACCCAGAAAAACTTTCATGCTCTCCGTCTCACCACTGCTTTACTGAGGACAGACAATGAGGATGATGTGGCTATAACTGATGATGAGTTTCGACGGGCCCTCGCCAGGGGTAGGGTAACGGCTCCAGGTGATGGCATCACTTTTCTGTCCTCCGTGTCCTCCTGAAAGTTCCTGGTTATCCCCTTCTCCAGCTGTTCAACCTTTGCATCTGTCTGGGATACCTGCCTCAAGCTTGGACCTGCAGTACAATCATGCCTATTCCTAAACCTGGCACCGATAAATTTCCAACCTGTTTCCCTCACCTCCTGCTTCAGTAAAGTACTGGAATGCATCCTCCTTACAAGACTCTTGTTTAGGCTGCAGGACAAGCTCTCGCCCTGATGGTATGGCTTTTTACCACAGCAAGGGACACATCACTGCCTCATGGAGCTGTACACCCTCCTATCCCCCACCAGTGTAGTGGCCTTCATTGATTTAAAGAGTGCAATTGATGCTGCCAACAAAGACATCATCCTCAACCAGCTAGTGGATTTTGGAGTTAAGGGAAACCTGCTGCGATGGATATGTGGTTACCTGTCCTCTCGTGTTCATTTTAAGGGCGCATACAGCACTGCTAAGGTTTTTGAACTTGGTGCTCCACAAGGTAGTGTCCTTAGTCCTTTTTTGTTTAATATCCTCATACATCATCTACTCACCCTCCTTCCTGACATCCCTGGAACCGCATTTACTTGCCATGCTGATGACATCTGCATTATTCAAATTCCCCTGCAGATCTGCAACATTTCCTTCACTTGTTTCATCAGTCGGCTTCCAAATGCAGACTCATTATCTCTCCAGAAAAGAGTAAAATCTTCACTTCCCGTCCAGCAAGAACACTGTCTGTATTCTCTGTCAGGGATTGTGTTATCCCTCTGTGCAAACAGTACCTTTATCTGGGGACGCCTGTATTGATTATTCCCTCCATTCCTGCAAGACAACACATGCATCCGATTGTTCAGGATCTGCTGACCCGGCTACAACGGTGCCTAAAACCTCACAAGTGGCTCACTAATTATGCTGCCGGGGTGTCTATTCCTGTAGCACGAACCATATACATAGCGTTCATTTGAGCAGTTGTTGATTATCTCTCCCCTGCTCTTTGTCAACTTTACAGAACAGCCTTACAACCTCTTGAGAAGTTCCAAAACGCAGTAATGAGACTCATCCTGGGCTGCCCTGGCCCAACCAGAATTGTCAACATGCAATTTGAACTCAACCTTCCACTTGTTGAGAGAATATACTCCATGGTTACATACTGTACTTCAGCGTCAAGTGCCTGCATTATCCTCACCTTTCTCCCCACTACTCTCACATCATTAGGACTTCCCTTGATCCCACTGCACCAAGGCCTCTGCTTCGTAGTGGTGGCCGCACGGCTAAACATCAACGTACCAGTGCTTGTTGAGGAGGTTGACTATGGCGTTCCACCTTGGCAGACCCCTGTGTCTGCTATCTCATACACTCCGGCCTCCAAGACTGACTTACCTCAGCTTCAGAAACAGCTAGCTTTGAGACCATTGCCAGGCTGTCATCTTCCCTCCCGTCGGCCCACCATATCTACACTGATGGCTCCCTGCAAGAGGATGGTAGTGCTGGCTGTGCTGTAATTTCCCCAAGTCTGGACCCATCTCAAGGGGGCTAGTTGGGCCGTCGACTGCCAACCTTGTCGAGCTCTACGTATTGTGAACTACATGGACTCCTGGATGCATTTACTTTATTAATATGGACAAACAACAGCAGCTTAATCATCTGTGACTCACAGCCGGCCTTCCATGCCCTCTCCTCTCCCTGGCCTGCATATCAACACCTCGTTACACAGATACTCTGTCAATTGGCCACTGCCCATGATCATTCGCTGGTGGTGCACTTTCTGTGGATTCCCTCTCATATTGGTCTCACAGCCAACACCACCACTGACCTCCTTGCAAGGACTGCCTGTGGACTGGATCCGCCCACTGTGGATGCTACTAATGCCTCCCCCATTTGCTACATGTAGATAATACACAGAGCAGCCATGCTCCCCTATTCTCCACTGTAGAAATGCTGAGAGGGCTCACAGTGCATCCATCCAACGTTATGACCACTTTCTTTCTCGTCCCCATGGATATCGTCGCAGGGGTCTTATGGTTCGTTGACATAACGTGGTGTGTGCCCGCCTCAGACAGGGCTACCAACCTGTGTGGCAGGTGGCTGGGGTGGGCAACGCACCTCATTTCTCCTCCTGTAAGCTGTGATACACCCTATGCCAACACCCTTGACCATTATTGCCTGCAATGTCCATTTGTCTCTGATTTAATACCACACAGACTCACATTAGCTGATAACCTAGATGTTATTCTCATGCGTCATCCACACTTTGGTGGGTGTTAATTTGTTAAGCTAGACAGCGTGTCCTGCGTGGCACGAGTTCCCTTGTACTCACCTCACATATGGCTGCATGGCACAGTACTAGGTTTGCTGCCTTTGGCAGTAGTAAATTAATAAAATCAATCAAATCAATCCACATTACGCCTGAGTTCATGGCTGGTTTCTTCACTGAGGCTTCGCTTCGTATGAGCTGTTTACTACCCAGAGACTGTTGCTAGATACCTCCACCAGCCACGGAAACTGTGGGGCAGAATATTTCTTCGCAATTGTACAGTGAGGTTGGATGATGAGGAAATGGAAAATGTGAGTACATTTAAGTACTTTGGCAGTGCGATGAGTAAAGATGGAGGTTTGGAGGGTGAAGTGCTTGAAAGAGTACAACAAGGAAGAAAAGTTGCTGGTTCCTTGAAGGCAGTGATAAGAAACAGGGAAGTGAGCATGGATGTGAAAAAGTTATTACATGACAGTATTGTGATACCAACTCTCATGTATGGAAGTGAAGCTTGGACGTTGCTGGAGAGACAGAAGTCAAAAGCAGTGGAAATGAGTTATTTGAGAGGAGCCTGTGGAGTCACATGGAGAGACAGACTGACAGATGAGGATGTGAAGGAGCGTTGTGGTGTGGATGTGGATGTGATAGGAAGCATTAGGAGAAACACATTGTGGTGATTTGGTCATGTGAAGAGGATGGAGAGTGAGAGACTGCCGAGGAGAGTGTATGTGAGTGAGGTGGAGGGGAAGAGAGAAGGGAAGGCCAAGGATGAGATGGAGGGATGGAATGGAGAGGTATATGAAAGAGGGAGATGTGAATTGGGTGCATGGCAGTGAAATGGCGGGGGACAGGGTGACGTTGAGGCGATTTGTTTGTGGCCATCCCGTATAAGAGATTGAGGAGTCTGGCAACACAGCACATACTATATCTCATACGATTTAATCTGGCCAGGCATGTATGGTAACACTGTTCCCATCGGGATTCTGATTGGCTGGAGATGTATGTTCAATTTCGTTGTTGCCTAAACCGATACACTCTTTATCAATAGATGTAATACTGAGTTTTTTGACAATACAATCCTCAAAAACAATATGAAATCCGCTATATACTTAACAACAATGAAATTTTCACAGGAAGATAGAGATATGAGTCAACAAAGTGTTATAGTACAGTCCAAGCCAAGGTCAGCATTCGAACATTTCCATTACGTCCCCGGAACTCAGTAATATAACAGAATATTAAGGAAACTTGCTTAATCTAAGCGTTGAAATAACACATATTTAAATTATAAGATCACCCAGCACCCTTAAATCGTGCCACAACTCTGAATAATTTAAAATTCAAATGAAAAGACGAGTTCTGTGGGGAGGGAAGCAGCTCAATCGAACAGCCACTGAGCGACAGCTGAGTGACAGCGAACTATTTAAACTTCAGAGAGACCTTAACCTGACTGGTTATTGGAATGTAATAATTACTGTACCCTCGCAAGTACAAATTATATTAAGTTATCTATTTGTTTACTCTATAGATATTTGATTACTTGATTAATTTAGAAAGAATGAGGATGCGAAAGATGCAGAAAAAATTGTCCCCCATGAACTTCTTCATGAAGTGATAGGCTATACTATTCCTTTCAGTTTTACTTCATATTCGATGTAAGTCCAGCACTTCCATATTTAAAATGTAAAATATTTTTTGTTAACTGTTTACCAAAATTTAGTACAAGGTATTTCCACTTATTACTACTCGTGAATTTAATAACATATATTTCACTACCCAGTTTATGTGCAACCCTATGTACAGGACAGTAATCATGTCCACCTTCATACCCTTCTATTTTGTCCTCTCTGTCTCTGTCTGTCTGTCTGTCTCTCTCTCTCTCTCTCTCTCTCTCTCTCTCTCTCTCTCTCTCTCTCTCTCTCTCAATGGACACACACACACACACACACACACACACACAAATACGAAGCTAAGGCAACAGGCATAATAGGTTATCAATAAAAAATAAAAGGTGAGCGTGATTTATTGGGTGTGCTGAGAAAATGTGTAGGCTACGTACTGGTGCTCTGTATTAGGCTCTTTCTCCATGTGCGTCATCTTCACTTTCATTCTCGTCACTTGTATCAGAAATTATATTAATAACAAATTCCTCAAACAAATTGTCTTGTGCGACGTCTTTGGCACGGTATTCATCTTCGATTTTCTTCGCGTGGCTGATGCAACTACGCCAAGTTTCAGGGGTAATCTTGTTCATAGCCTCGTGAGCAATTTCCTCAACTCTCTTCAGGGAATGATCTCCGTTTGTGTTTCTTGACTTCGCTCTTCAGCTGTGCCCATATTAATTCACTAGGATTGAACATACAATGGTAAGGAGGCAGTCTGAGTTTCCATGGCCAATTGGTCTATCTCATATTCTTGTTTGCCTTTATGTTGTTTCCACACAAAATACAGTTTCTCCTTTGTCTGAGTTGGATCAAATGTGATACCGGCAGATGACAGCCATTCACTTATTTCGCCTTTCCTATTGCTGATTGTTGGCATTTTGTTGATGGTTTTTGAATGATAGAAGCATTATCCATTTTGATAAGGGATCTTTCTGGGATGTTTGGAAGTAACTGTTTCTCAAACACTGCTTAATTCGTTGATGGTCCATTGACCCCTGGTAATCTTCCTTTACTCCATTCTTAGATCGAAACATCAAGAGCCCTCCCGGCACAAAACCATTTGGCCACCAGCATGTAGGATGATGAATCAAGCTCCTCTCCCTGTCTTAAGTTTAGGCCCAACTACCCCATCACCATCAGTCCAGCATCACTCAACGCATATATTCCGGTTAATCCAAGTCCCACCTAGGTAGATTTCAGAGCGAGGATGAGAATTATCTCTGTTGCCTTTTATTTTTCTCAGATTCGCATTTCTCGCAGCTACGATATCTTCTCTCTCCATTAATATCCTTCTCCCACTTTCTGTTTTTTGTATCTGAAGCCCATATGCCTCACATCTCTGTGTAGAGAAGGCCTTGATCCACTGAAGGATATGGGTGATGTCTTCACCCTCTTCAGTCGTTCCGTCAATGATGGAAGCTCACCTCGCTCGTAAAACGAAAGTAATTCCCTCCTGATACAGTCCTTTTGAAAGTCATCTGTCTGCTCTACCTCAGTGGAGAGTCTTGAACGTGGAGGTGCTGTGTGTATAATTCCATCCGGTGACATCAAAACTTCACTCTTAATCCTCCTGACGGTCCTTTTAGAGGCCCCAGTTGCATCTGATGTTTTCTCAACTGCATGTGCAGCAGTTAGACATGATCCCTCACTTTCAAAATACTAGTGGACATTGTGGATGATATTCCTGGCTTGAGTTAAGTACTTGGTGGGTGCATACCACTCTGGCCTTCAACGCCGGTCTTTCTTTGCCAGGCATACTGTCACTGCCAGGCTGGATCGTGCCCATACATACCTGCCAGCAAACCTACATATAAGTAAACTCGAAAACATAATCATAACCTTTTCGATACGATGTCACTTAAAATAATTATGGTCAAGAGAAGTAATTTTTGAAACTAAGGAGCTACTATAGCTAAAAGTTAAAAAATATCTAGCCTGTTTACGCGCCTCAATATTATACCCCCACACCACCTTTATTTAAAACAAAATCGTCTATAGATAGCCTGAACTAAGTTAGAATGGCAACATCGCACTGAAGGATTTAATAGTGACTTCTCTCACGATACACACAAACTCGATCAATTTATTTTAGTTTGAAAAAATTGCGAAAATCGAAGTAGGCTAAAGGAAAACTATTTCATTAAAACTCCTTTATTATCACAGTATATAAGAGCTCAAACGCCTAATATAAACGCTTACATTGACTGAATGACAAGAGAGCATGCTGTCGTAAGGGAAGGGGGGTAAAGGGCTCTCCATGCTGAAAACGAAATAACAGCACGCATAAAAAAAACTTATGTGTCCCGCCTTCACCCAGTTGTCGCTCAGTGGCTGTTCGATTGAGCTGCAGTGTTGCCACACTTTTAGATGGGAATTATCGTACGGGCTCTTCAAAAATATCGTTTTTTCGTTGGATTTATCGTACACTAGTAATTAATTTTTCTATCTCTCTGTCTATCTATCTATTGCCAAACTCCTTAATCCCGTATGGGGTGGCCACAAGCAAATCGCCTCCATGTCGCCCCGTCCCCTGCCATTTCACTGCCCTGCTCCCAGCTAACATCCCCCTCTCTCATATACCTCTCCATCCATCCATTTTCTAGATTGGCACAAAGGGTATTTCTCGTTACACTGTTTTTGTAATGAAGGATATGATTATATTATATTATCATTACGAGATTTTCATGGTATGCCCTAATTCTGATGCAAAACATAGTGATAAATATATACACCAAAGAACACATCAGTACCTTACAAAACTGCGGGACTGATGAAGATAATTGTAATGGGTAAGTTTTCAGTTCATGTACCCTCGCTCTCCCCCCTCCACCTCACTCACATACTCTCTCCTCGTCAGTCTCTCTCTCTCTCTCCATCATCTCCACATGGCCAAAGCATCCATTCATTAATCTGACGTATTTTAAAATCGTCGCCGATACTTTGGTGTAGGCCTATTTACTGAAAACTTACCCATTACAATTATCTTCATCAGTCCCGCAATTTTGTAAGGTACTGATGTGTTCTTTGGTGTATATATTTATCACTATGTTTTGCATCAGAATTAGGGCATACCATGAAAATCTCGTAATGATAATATAATATAATCATATCCTTCATTACAAAAACAGTGTAACGAGAAATACCCTTTGTGCCAATCTAGAAAATCAATCTGACTAGAAGCAGAATGCGGTCCATAGAAATTTGATAGATAACTCTTAGAAATGTGCTTCCTCGTGCAGATGATAACTCATCAAGACCATAAAAGAAGTATTTTCAGTGATCACCATTACATTAGCCCTTTCGATTACTCATCTGTCAAACTGTGGAACAACTGTGCATGATTAGCTATGCATGCCACAAAATTTACTGTCATGCTAACTTCCAACCCAAAATTATCGTACAAACCGTACGATAATAGAAATTGGTATCGTACATGTACCAGAGGCAATATTATCGTACATACACGATAATTGTAGGACATGTGGTACACTGCTGAGCTGCTCTCTCCCTGCAGAACTACTCCAGTCTTTTTCATTTGAATTATTAATTATTCAGAGTTATGGCACGATTTAAGGTGCGGACTGATCTTATAATTTAAATGTATGTTATACCAACGCTCAGATTAAGAAGGTTTCCTTAAATTTCTGTTATATTATGGAGTTCCGGGGACATAAAGTGATTGTTTGAATGCTGCCCTTGGTTTGGACTGTATTATAACACTTTGTTGACTCAGATGTCTATCTTCCTGCGAAAATTTCATTGTTGTTAAGTATATAGCGGATTTCATATTGCTTCTGATGATTGTATTGTCGAAAAACTCAGTATTACATCTATTAATAAAGAGTGTAGCGGTTTAAGCAACAACGAAATCGAACAAACACCTCTAGCCAATCAGAATCCCGGGAGGTACAGTGTTACCATACATGCCTGGCCAGATTAATTGGTATGCGGTATATATATATATATATATATATATATATATATATATATATATATATATATATATATATATATATATATATATATATATATATATATATATATATATGGTGGTAGGTGGGGACGCTCACCATCAACTCACTCGATGTAGTGCTGCATTGGGTGTCTGCCCTTTCCCCTTTTCCTTCCTTCCCCTTCTGTCTTTCCTCCATTCTTTCCTCTTCCCTCTACCTATGGTTGACTTTGCACTTTCTCTTCTTTCCTTCATTCCTTCCACTTCCTTCAGCCTATGGGAGACTCTACAATGCGTGACAAGCCAAATGGTTTCTGAACACCACAGAACCATTTACTACGCTAAGTGGTAACCATATAAGCAAATTATGGCGCCTGGTGGTTTAGTGAGTAATTACGGCGCTCCAATTGGACTAAGCCTGTGTAAGTTTATACCCAAGGGTTGGTTGGGGTTTATTGCTCACGTAATGTCACTCAGGGATGAGTGAGGCTGGTCACTCTCATCTTAAATGTCAGGACCAACTTGCCTAGCCCCGAGCTTCTACGCTTATGGGGCAACAAAGGATTAATGATGGATGGATGGATATATATATATATATATATATATATAGATAGATAGATAGATAGATATGTGTGTGTGTGTGTGTGTGTGTGTGTGTGTGTGTGTATGTATGTATACCCGGTATATAGGAGAGAGAGAGAGAGAGAGAGAGAGAGAGAGATGCGTGCAATGGATATGGGAAGGTTTAGAAAATTAATATTTATTCTGATAATCAGGAGGCTACGAATAAATCTGGTCAATCTCTAGATATTTTTGCAATGAATGTGGTGTACATAGTAAAGGGAGACTTTACCACTGGTCTGGAGATCACCATTTGGCTCTCCTTGTATTTTTGATCACGTATACAGTAGCACTGGATCCAAACAGGAGGTCCATTGGCCCTCAGGGGAGGAAGTAAATAGGTAGGAAGAGCTAAAGTGGGCGGCGAGAAGTAAGGAAGAGGGGGGAAAGAGGTAGAGGGTTGACCGGCAGGGTAAGAATGAGTGGAATGGAGTTCGAGATTAAGAGAGGGGGATGGAGATACAAGGGAATACAACAAAATAACCACAGCTGCTTACTTTGAAGTTGGTAGTAGTCTGGGATATATTTATAATCTGTTTAACCTCAGCACTTCCTAATGTCCGTTTCCTTCACCACGGAACTGCAGAGGCTGAAAATCACGACGAGTATACGAAGGCTGACATTCACGTATTCTCACAGTCTCGTGGAATACTTCACCATACTCATTTTAAGTCTTCAATATCACAGCCCAACCTTATCAGTGAATCATACTGAGATCATGTCAATATTAGTCACTTATTTTCCTATGGATCTGGACACTGAATCCCTCCCTCTGACCCCGTCTCCTGCCACCCCGGCACCTCGTACCACCTCCTGCCGAGGCACCGTTGTCCGTTGTTCGAACCTCAGTTGGCAGAGATTCATGTTTTGTCTGGGATTAGGGCAGAACTTTTGACCACCAGTGTACGGCGATAGGTTTAGCAGTTTTGGAGTGCAGATCAGCTGAACATCTATGCTGCATGCTGCTGCCTCTTTTCCTCTGCCCTTGGCTCTCCATTTGCTATTGATTTGTATTATATAATTTTACATTTAGATACATTTACACTATAACCGTCACACCTACGCCATGTATTACATACACCACGCTACAGAACAGTTAGTTGTTAGGGTAAATGTTGCAAACATTTGCTCAATTTGAACTGAGTACAGGATATTCACCCTCAACATGGAATTTTTTTTTCACTCAAACTTACTTCTATTAATGAAAATACGAGGTTTTTACGCCCATTGACGACAGTGATTTTCTCCTGTAGCAGGATAATACACACGTCACAGTGTGAATCATGTAACTGAGTTAGAATATATATATATATATATATATATATATATATATATATATATATATATATATATATATATATATATACTTTCAAAATTTTCAGAAAAATTTCATTTCGATGGGGCATAATAAAATTTGCAAGATTGTTATTATGCCAATTCGTAACATTGTATTATTATGGGAAGCCACAAACTCTACTGGAAGACCCAGTGTGTTTCGCTCAGTTTAACTATTCTTGTCTGCACTTTGACTGGGATGGTTTTTCTGAACATTCGTCACTGCTTCATACGTGACTGTTCATATGCACGACAATAGTGTTACAATGAGTGAATTTTTTACATGTGTATATCATTCGCCTCTCCTCTTTTAACCACTGAAGTTAGGCCACGCTCACTTCATGTGAACATGCCTGTACCAGGCGTGAGAGCATTAATTTGTTTTAGTTGGAGAGTGTCTCCTACAATAGGTAGATGTGCATGAGGACTGCGAGTTTCCCAGAGGGCATCCTTGAGCCTCTAGCTGAGGGTCTCTGCAGTTCGGCACCCAGTACCCCTCTACTCACTGTAGTTTAGTTAGTAATGGACGGCCAATGGTGAGACGGATAACGCATGTCTCGATATGTGGATCGTCTGTGATTCCTGGAGGTTGCCCATCTCCGTCAGCAGCCCCATGGAGTGTGGTCGTAGCTACGGAGGAACAGACAGGAAGATTGTCGAAGATTACCCTCCTCGCCTTGCAGTGTCTTAGTGGCGACTCCAGTCTACTGCCCCGTGACTCCACATCTCTAGTTAATAGTAATCTTTTTCTGTTCTCTTGGTTTAAGAGTATTATCATGTTTGACTGAGTCAGTGAGTTTACTTTCAGATTCTTGTAATGTAAATTTATTTTGCTGCAATTAATAAATTACAGTTCTTCTCCTTGAGCTCGATTAAATGTAGTAATCTTGTTTGATTTCTCCATATTGTGTTTAGTTTGTTGCTCCCAGTTTGCACAAACTTCTTATACTAATCATGACCAGTAATTAAGCCAGTTCTTTCATATTAATTCTTAACCTGTTGATTGCGGAAAAAATTAGATTTTTTTAGTTTTTGTTTATTATAAACTTGAAGATAAACATCCAAGGTATCATCTGGTGAAAAAAAAAAAAAAATCTCTCCGTCTTTGTGTAGGGCCATTTGTAAGTTTACATAGGGAAAGTGAAAGAAAAAAAAATTGTTTTTCTTTAACATGAACTTGAAGATAAACATCCAGGGCATTATTTGGTGAAAAGAAAAAAATCTCTCTCACTCCGTCTTTGCGTAGCGGCGTGCATAAGTTTGGGTAGAAGTGGAGTAATTTGCAGTGATGCATGGCAAGCACAGCCTGAGCCGTAGCTCGCAACGTGGTGCCACCCAGCCTGAGCTGTGGCTGGCAATGCACGGGTTAAATCCCCTTGTGCCAACTAGGAGTTAGCATAAGAAAAAAATCTGTTCATTAGTATCAGTATTAGTTATCGACTGTCAGGAAGGAAGGACACTTTCTCAGAGGCCAACAGTATCAACAATTATTCAGCATTCATGAGTTATTAGTCTCTGCTGTGTACTGTTGAGAAAGTTTTGAAACTCCTGTCTTTGAGAATCGGTGAAGTAAGCCGGAATAAAGTCTATCTATCTATATACCTAGGCTGCTTCCCCCAAGGAAAGGGAGGTAGTCAAGACAGGACGACACACTTCCCATTTACTCACCCATTCAAACACATTCATTCGCATCTTAGCCCCAAAGGGGAGAACGGACATATCCTCACCGCACCACACCGCACAAGGGTCAACTGCGCAATGCAATCAGTGACATCCGCAGCAGGGCCCGACAGCAGAACTGGTTTACCCCTGCCACATCATAACAGACCCATCCCCTTACCCGCACCTGACCTGACTAACTGATCAGACCAAATGCGGGAGAATATCCCCTCAGGGCTGCGTCATCACTTATTCATTCACGATTTCTCTCCATTTATTTCTGTCAGGCACAGCCACTCTTCCTTGCTCGACAGACATCCCTCTCGCATCCAACGCTCTCTTCACACTGTCCATCCATCGTATTCGTGGTCTTCCTCTCAGTCTTACACCTCTTACATCAGATCTAGTCATCTTTTTCACCAATCGCTCATTATCCATTCTCTCCATATGCCCAAACCATCGCAACACCCTCTGCTCAACTCTACCAACCATCTCCCAAACAACTCCAGTTCTCCTTTGCACTTCATCATTTCGCACCCGATCCATGCGCATCACTCCACACGTACTCCTCAGACACCTCATCTCCATTACATTCAAACTTTTCCTCTCTGCTACACCCATATTCCATGTTTCAGCCCCATATAATGCAGTCAGTACCTTAACACCTTCATACAGCCTTCTCTTTACATCCATTCTAAGCGAACGACATTTAAACACTTTTTTCATTCCTTCCAGCACCTTTCCTACTTCATTTATTCTAAACTTCACTACTGCATCTATTCTTCCATCCACAGCAATATGTGACCCTAGATATTTAAAACAATCTACCTCCTCAAGCAACTCACCATTCAAAACTATATTCATCCCCCTACCATGTATCAACCTCGTACACTTCATCACTTTACTCTTATTCTCATTTACTTTCAATTTCCTCCTTTCACACACCCTTCCAAACTCCTCTACCAACTGTCTCAATCTCTCCTCTGAATCAGTCACCAGTGCAGTATCATCTGCAAACAGCAGCTGCTTCAGATTCCACTCTCCACCATCAACATTCACCAGACTCAGACCTCCACCTGAAACTCTTGCATTCACCTCCCTTACAACACCATCCATGTAAATATTAAACAACCAAGGCGACATCATACATCCCTGTCGCAGCCCCACTCTCACAGGAAACCAATCACTCACAGCATTTCCCACTCTTACACACGCTCTACTATTTACATAAAAACTTTTCACCCCTTTTAGTAACCTACCATCAAGTTCATACAATCTTAAAACAGTCCACAAAGCCTCCCTATCAATTCTATCATACGCTTTCTCTAAATCCATAAATGCCCAAAACACATCCTTGCCTTTCGCTAAATACTTTTCACACACTTGTCTCACAGCAAACACCTGATCAACGCATCCCGTCCCTCTCCTAAAGCCACACTGCTCATCACCAATCACTCCCTCTGTACCCTCTCTAACTCTCATAATCAACACTCTTACCTTAATATTTTATTCACAAGTCGATTCCCTTGTGATAAGTGGCGACTTTCCTCTTCTCTCAAAAGTAGGGGAAATTTACAATATATTCTTTTCATCTCAGCAACAGATTGGCAGTCTGTAAGCTATTCATGCCATTCAGTTGGGTATTTACCTCCAATAACTTAAACCCCCTGTGACATCCAGTACAACTACTTTTCAGGCTGGTAGTAGTGCAGGATTCAAGGCAAGAAAGGGGCAGGTACATGAAGTGGAAAAATTTGAAGGAAGCTGCTGGTACTGTGAGAAGCCAGGACACAGAAAATAGGACTGCTACAAGTGGAAGAGGGAACAGGAGAGGACCGGAGGAGGTTGCTGGTTCTGTGGGAAGCTGGGACACAAGAAGGAGGATTGTTACAAATGGAAGAAGGAGCGAGAAAACAGCAGTACAAGAAAATCTTCAATTGTAACAAAAGCGTGTTGGCACTGTGGTGAGGTGGGACACTTCAGCTATGAGTGTCCAAATGAGAAGGATGAAGGTAAATTAGTGAAGGCTGGTGACATGAGGCAACAACCAGCTAGTTTTTCACAAGAAGCCTCACCACTGAGGAAATGTAAGAGAACCTTGATTAATAGTGTGCAAGATGGAAGAACAGACAGCAAGCAGTGCAGTAGGAGTGGGAATATTAGTAAGAAATGCAGCTGTACTGCAGTGACAGGGCCTGCGTCAGATAAAGAAGACCTGAAGAGGATGCAGATGGAGGATGCAGATTTACAGCCAGTGCTAGAGTTGCTGCAGAGGAGTTCAGTGTAACCATATCAGGAAGAAGTTTCCAGGTTAAGCCCTGTGACCAAGAGCTACTGGAGTCAGTGGGGCCTTCTTCGTTTGAACAACGGACTACTGGAGGATCAATGGGAGACACATGATGGCCTCAGGAAGTATTGGCAACTGGTGGTTCCGAAGAAAATGAGGTCTGGGATCTTCGCTGGGTCTCATAACCAGATCACTAGTAGACTCCTGGGAGTGAAGAAAACTCTAAGCCAGCTGCGACAGAGGTTCTACTGGACTGGTATGCAGCAGGATGCTGAGGAATGGTGTTGGGCATGTGATGCATGTTGTGCCAAGAAGGAACCTGAGAAACGTGGTTGTGCCCCTCTCCAGCTGTACCAAGTGGGTGCACCAATGGAAAGAATCGCGGTGGACATTGCTGGACCTTTGCCACTCACTGAAAGAGGAAACCAGTATATATGTGTTGACTACTCCACAAAGTGGCCAGAAGTCTATGCCATCCTTGATCAAGAGGTTGTCACTGTTGCTCATTTGTTGGTTGACCAGTTCTTTTGTCGTTTTGGGATGCCACAAGAGCTACTTTCAGACCAGGAAGAAACTTCGAATCTGCTGTTCTGTGAGGGCTGCAAGTTGGTGAGGATCAAGAGGACCAGGACCACCTTACTAAGGCCAGTCAGATGGGATGGTGGAGAACTTCAGCTGGACCCTAGGACAAGAACTGGCCAAGCACTGTATAGATGGACAAAAGGAATGGGACCAAAAATTACCTGCGTTGTCGATGGCACATCGGTCTGCAACCCATGAGTCTACCAGCTACACCCCAGCAAAACTGATGTTGGGCCATGAGTTACGTTTACCTTTTGACTTATTAATGGGCAGACCACCTGCTGAAGAGCTGCCTACAGACACCTCTAGCTATGCGAAGCATGTTCAGAAAAGGCTGGCTGAAGTACATCATCAAGTGCGAGGAGCCCTTAAGTTTTCAGGAGAGGTGATGAACAGCAAGTATGATGCCAAGGCAAGTGAGGTGAGCTTCAAGGATGGTGACAAAGTTTGGTTGTATAATCCTCAGCGGAAGAAGGAACAGTCACCAAAGCTGCAGAGCCCATGAGTGGGGCCTTACACTGTGTTGAACTGCCTATCAAACGTAACATATCGGATCTGGGGAGGCAGGAAGCCTCGATCAAAGGTGGTACACATGAACTGGCTGTGGTAGTACCATGGGCCAGGACAATACAGCTGCGACGTCTCTGAGGAATTGTGCTCACCCGCAGCCAAGGATGTTGAGGAGGACCAAGGAGCTGAAGTGCAGGAGGATGGTGACAGTTTCCCAAGAGAAGAAGTGAATCAAGAAGAGGACGAAGACATTCCAGGAGGAGTGGACTATGTGGAGGAGCAGGGACATCATTGAAAGTGGCATAGGAGAAGACCTGATAAGCTGAAGGATAACTTTATGTATAATTAGATGTTTAGTTTGGATTAAGGATTATCTTTGTATATATTTTGTAGCTTTGTTAGGATGACAAAGGATCAGGGAGGGGGTAGTATTGAGAAGCTGGATTTCTAGCTAGATTGTTATGGAGAATTCCTGATGTTTGTCATAGTTCCAATGTGAGTCAGGCTTGCCAGTTAGCCTGCTGTTTGTGAGCGTAGTTGTTTTGTAAGTTGTACATTAGTTTTTGTGTTCTTTTATTCTATGATGTTTCATTTTTGTTATTGCTTGTCAAATTATGTAACTTAAGTTTGTATGCTAAGCAGTTTAGAGTGTTATGCAGTGTAAAAAGACTCTAGCATGTTTTGGATGTCTCCGAATTGGTAACTTTTGTAACCGTTGCTCTCTTCGGGAATGCACGAGATCTGTGGAGAAATGTAGAACACTCTAGAATAAAGGAAGCTTTTATAAGGATGGGGAAGAGACAAAAACAGTTTCAGTCAGTTTCAGTTCAGTCTGAGTGCAGTTCAGCATCAGTGCAGTTTGTATTCTTTCAGTACTTGTGAAAATAGTAAACTGTTGTTGGCAAACACTGAAGTGTTATTGCAGTTTGTATACTATCAGTACTTGTGAAAATAGCGAAGTGAAGTTGGAAAGCATTAAGTGTAATTATTTAGAAAATAAAGACAGTGAACTTAAGAAGCCAGTGTTTATTTACAATGCCTGAGCTGATCTTGTGTGCTGTACACCAAAAGGCTGACCATAGGAAGAACAACTCACTGGGCAACGTCATTCCTACACTGAACTACTTCTGCTGGAGCCTGTCACAGTGTGGGACGGGAACATAACACACTAAAATCACTGAAAAAGCCAATAACATTTCACAAAATTAAAGCTTTGCCGCCTACCATGCAGAAAATCATGTTAGGAATCATAAACTCAATTCCTATTTTCTTATGTACCTAAACAGTAACATATACCACAATATTCACAGTTTCCATCACTGGCGAGTCAGATTTTGACAAATAATGACCCCTATTGTCATATTTTTTAAACTGTTGGCACACTCTTTTTATTCTAACCTGCCGACTCACATTGACGTATATATATATATACGTCAACACCTTTTGTCACTGTGACTCCCGTTGACGTATATAAACGTGCAGCAATTGCAAAGTCCCTAATTTGCACAATTTTCATATTTCGCACGTGATTTTTGGTATGCATACACGGGACACCTTCCTCTACATGATGCCAGGCAAGGTGAATGCCTTACCCCACATGACCTCCCCCCCCCGGCACCCCATTGTCTCAGCAATTCATCTGTTACCAGTGACCTGGCCAGTAAAGACATGTGATATGGTACGAAATTCAAGGCCAGAGTGATTCTTCAATCGATGACAATGTGGAGGACAAAGTTTACATAGCATTAGAGGAAGAAACAGTCAGAAATGATGATCAGGTAATGTCGCAAAAAAAAGGTCACGTATGTTGATGTGTTTGGTGAGTGAAACAATGTTTATATTGCCTATATTACTGTGTGGGTGGTGGCGACCATCATCCACTCACTTGATGTAGAGCTCCCTACTTCTTCCTTAGCCTTTATCATTCTTTTTCTGTGTCTGCCCTCCTCTCTTCATATTTCTCCCATCTTTCCTGTCACTTCTTACTGCTTTTCTTTCCTTTACAGGTGGCTTTACATTGAATGACAAGCCAAATGGTTTCTTGTAAGCCAAGAAACCATTTATACGCTGCGTGGTAACCATATAACCAAACCATACGTGCTCCCTATGTGTCAACAAGTGGGTTGGTGGAGGATTAGTGCCCCTCCCCATAAAACAAATAACTCAAAAGTCAAATGGCCACCCCTTACGGGATTGTGGCGTCTGGCGATAGATAGATAGATAGATTACTGTGTGAAAACCAATATTCTCTTGTGCTACATATAAATTCGTACCAAATAAATAAATAAATACCGTTTATAAGTGGTGTGGAATAGTTACCCTGCCAAAGAACTCGTTTTCTTTGGAGCCAGCTTGATAGAAAACCCAGTAAGGTAAGGGGTACTGCTGCCTGTATTCAGTATTTTAAACCTCACGTGAGCAATTTCTCTGTGAATTTTTGCTGTTTCTCACCAAAAGCGGAGGTTTGAGCCAAATTTTTTTTTTTCCAAAATTGGTCGAGATTGGGGGGGGGGGGTCAGTGGTGGAAAATCAGTCAGGACAGGGTGAGTTGAGCTATTTTGGGCATGCTGAATCCAAATTTGTTATCAAGTTGTTGTTTGACTATGTAAGCCAGAGTTTGCCCACAAAGCATGGCTGCCATAAATTGTATTTATTGATATTGCTCTGGAAATGTAATCACATGCAGTGTTTAATCATAATTGAATTTGTTTTAGGGTTGCTAAAAATATTTCTAAATATTTTGTATATTGCTTTGCTGAATTTACCTCATGAGCGAATAAACCCATACTAAACGATATTACATTATATTTGAGGATCTCCCAAAATACCGCAGATGTTACTGAAATTATGATGGCAATCCTTAAAAGGTAAAATCATTAATATGTAATATGTTGTAAAATTCAAAGTGGGTAATATTTCATATGAATTTTCCTTTATTTACCCTTACAGACTGCTGATAATATACATTCATAATATATTGTACATACATTAATGTCTTCAGTAACATAGTAGCCTGTTGTATGGGTAATACCTGTAACCAAAACAGAAATGTAAATTACACTGCAAAACTAAAATAGATTGCTGTTAGTATACATACATAATATATTGTACATACATTAATGTCTTCAGCAACACAGTGGCCTGTTGTAACAGTGGCCTGATGTATGGGTAACACCTGCAGCCAAAACAAAATTGTAAATTACACTGGAAAACTAAAATTCTTCATCATGCCTTTATGCTTTTCATACCAATTAGTTATACTTAACAAAATATACTCTAGAATTTAGATAAAAATGTTTTGGCCCAATAGATACAAGAACATTAGTCCTTAAACGCTTTTATGTAATGTACATTTACTTACAAGATACATAAAAAGTAAAACAACTGTATAATTTATCAAATTACCATATAATCTTAAACAGATCCGTGTTGTAATTAATCTGTCACAGATCAGAATTACATGCCACCATCCAAGTTCAGTTGCATGTGCTTGCAATTCACAACTAATGTGTTCAGTGTATCCATTTCATGTGCAGGTGCCAACACTATTGGCATGTAGTCTACATTTGTAACTTCAGGATTCACACCTTCAATATCCTTGAAGTCTGATCATCCAGTCCTTGTACTTTCCTTCCGTCTTCTAAGGAAGAAAGCTATATCTGTGGTCAAAGCTTTAACTGAAGCTGGATTGTCATGTCACTTTGAACCATTTCCACTTGGATTTTTCAGTCAATGTTGGTTCAACCTTCTCTTCGGTTACTACAGCTGACAAAAGCTTTTCCATTACTCTTGGAACTGTTAGAGTGACCTTCAATAATGGCAACATATTCTGAAACCCCATGTCAGATTTAGGTCCTCTTTGCCATGCCACTATTTGTGCAGCAGCCAATGTTGTCACATGTTAAATGCAAAAGTCTTCCAGGTACAAAACTGAAGGGAGTTACTGTTCCTATCACAGCATGCACGGTGTTCAGTGTTTTTGCTGCTAGGGAGGTATCAAGCTGCAAAAATTTTCATAAATAATTGCGTGCCCTGCATAATGGAACATAAACAAGTTCTTTAAATATGGTTGCCTAGTGAAGGGTGCTTGCAAAGACCAGATGTTTCGGGGTCCAATGCCCGCCTTCACTGGCACTGCATACCAAAACCTGTGCAGTACAGAGGAACTTGCTCTGAGTTCTAGATTCTTTTTCTTCATTATCAAGACTGTCTGTATCTTCTGGACCTGCCACTAATATTTTTTGACTACGTAACAGCAGCTTCAGAAACATTGACTTATTGGCACAATGGTTATCATTTCATTTTCGTTAAAGACAAAACCCCAGAACACTGGTTGAGCCATGATGTCTGCTCGTAGCTTTAATGTAATGTGTATCGTTTCAAGAAAGTTTTCTTCAGCAGGATGATAAATATTTACTGCAGCAGTGTCGTAGTCTTCAGATACAAGTTTGAAGATTGGCTCATGTTCAGATTTCAGTAGAACAAGTAGAGTTTGTTTCTCCTCTGTGGTAATACAGTCATAGACTTCTTGTATCTGTGGAATCAACTTCACTTTGAAGCAAGACCTACTGATGTAGAATGGGTAAATATCAATTTCTGTTTGTTCTGTTAGATCACAATACCTTTTGCACACCTCAGAAACTCCTAGTACATATCCTTTTTCCACTGCCTCCTTAAATTCCTGACTAAGCCACTCCATAGGAAGGTCTGTTGTGGAAGACTGCTCCTTGGCCTTTGATGTATCTCTGGTAAATTTAACATAGGACTGTACACGATATTTCCCCTCAGCAGCAATAAGGTCATTGATACCAGAAAGATGGATATTAAGGGTCTGGTAATATGGTGATGCTTGCAAAATATGCTCACTCACTTTAAATTTAGTTAGAGATGAGAGCTTTCATTTATCACTAGCATCTTGGCAAAATATGCGTGCTTCCCAACTTACTGTCTCTGTGAACCTCCTCAGTCTTGAAAAAGCTCTGATGTTTGGCCCTGGGTCATTGCTGCCAGTTACCCCTTTGGTATTCTCAATGTGCTTTGACAATCTGGATACATTGGTTTTACATGTAAATTGTGAGTAGCAAGATATGCCAAATTACCAGATGTTCATCAAGCATGTCTTGGATAGATGTTATGTTCTCCCTGGCAGTTCAGTTTGGAGGATCCTTCAGGGTTTGTCAAGAGTGTACAGCATTCTTAAGTGATATCAGTCCTTGCTCAGTGTAACTCAACAACTTATCTTTCTTATCATACTGGCAAATGATACACTTGTCTAGAATTATTTAGCTTGGTCATTTTAAAGTGTAAGTTGCTTCCATTATGATTCTAGTTCATTCCGAAACATATGGAGGTTATGTATTAAAACATTTTCTTTTGCACTGTAGCCAATTATCAGCTATAGATATTAGCAATACATAGCAGTTTATAGATACAATGATAAATACATTTTAGAATCATTATGCAGAGTGGAAACCTTGACAACAAAAAGGTTTATTCTACAATCATTTAATAAGAATGTACACGATGTATTATTGTGGTTGTATATTTTGTTTTGGTCTGACTTTCAATAAAGTATCACATAGCATTATACTTTCACTTTACAATTTTCATTTATACTGTTTCATAAAAGTGCAAAATATATTTTACTTATAAACAGTACACTAAATAATGTTTATATAATATGTTCTAGTTATATTAAATACTAAGAAATATATGCAGGTTATTCTAATTTTCTTCTGCATGCACAAATAATGATTATTTGGGTGGCCATTTTGTGTCATGCATTTTCTATCTTAAGTACACTCTACACTCCATTTCCCGGATTAAAAGGGGGGGGGGGAGAACAGTCTGGGAACCCGAAAAGTTTGGAAGTTTCAAAAGTCTGGCCCCACATACCATTCCTCGGACTTTTACCATACTTTGTCCGAATTCTCTAATATTGTCCGGCATTTATATTGTGATCCCTACACTGACGTATGGAAGCGAGGCGTGGACCTTGCAAGAGGGGAACAAGTCAAGAGTGAGAGCAGTGGAAATGAGTTACTTGAGAGGAGCATGTGGAGTGACGTGCAGGGACAGGTTGACGAATGAAGAAGTGAAGGAACGTTGTGGGGTAGATGTGGATGTGGTTGAAAAGATTAGGAGAAATACACTGAGGTGGTTTGGACATGTGGAGAGAATGGAGAATGAAAGACTGACTAAGAGGGTGTATGTAGGTGAGGTGGAGGGAGGGAGAGGGAGGGGTAGACCGAGGATGAGGTGGAGGGATGGAGTTGAGAGGTATATGAGAGAGGGGGGGGGTGAGTTGGGGGGAGGGGAGTCAAATGGTGGGTGACAGAGTGACTTGGAGGCGTTTTGTCTGCGGCCACCCTTTGCGGGATTAGGGCGTCGGGCTATAGATAGATAGATAGATAGATTTATTTCGATATTCTAGAGCATTCTGGAATGTAGGCTACCTGTACCAACATTGCTAACATACACAGTACATAAAATAATAACACTGACACAATAACTTAAATATAAATGCAATACATACTGAAGTAACATAAATATAAACATAAATGCAGTAGAAATGGAAAGTATAAACACTTGAAACGTTGTAGGTGAAACTCTGTATGCCGTGATCATATAGTGGGACCCCAGATTAACTTATTATTTGTAGTCGGAGTCACCATTCACCTCTGTGTGTAACTGGGTGACACCACTGGGGCCAGGTTGAGGTGACTCAGCCACTGTCCGTGAAATCCGAAATCCAGGAATTCGGGGTCCAGGAAATGGAGGGTCGAGTGTAGTTGACATACAGCAAGACAGGAAATTTGGATTCAGCACCCCCAAATTAGGACATATATGGTATCTGTTTACTAAAAAAAAAAATGCCTATAACTTTTATTAAGCAGAATTTTCAGGTTTCCCACTAGTCTATTATACCATATGCAAAATATACCTTAAGCCACATGCAATAAATAGCTCATTTGTATGAGCCCAGTAATAAAGTCACATACTTGCATTACAACCTCGTACATTTCAGGATTCTTCATTTTTTTTTTGGGGGGGAATACCATGAAGTCCGGAAGATATGGCAAGTTTACCGTTAAATTTCATGGTGCTGCCCATTTTCTTTAACCACTCGCCTTTATTTATGCTGAGGAAATATGGTTTATATGGCATTCCTTGTACGACAGTTCTCCAGCTTATATAACACCTTGGCTGTTATTTGTCCGGCTTTCCAGTCCTCTGCTGTGCCTGCCCAAGTAGCAGGAACAAACACCTAGTGCTGCCAAAACCCCCCTGGGTTGCTCTTTCTCTGCAGTGCTGGACCAGACTTCTACAGATGAAAGCACCCACATATCATCACAAACAACATAACTCATAACTCTCAATCAATGCTAGGATGTCTCAGTTTACAGTACTTGCAAGGTAGACTTTCCTCCAGATCAATTACTGACCTGCTTTAAACCGGCGAGAATCCACAGAAAGACACAACAGCTCTGGCAGCCTACCCATAATGGTCAGCTAGTGTTCTCTCAACTTTTGGCAGGCAAGGGTGCGTGGTTTCAAACTTGACCCGTCTCCCTTCATTACAATCACCCCATAAAAATGTGTGTGCCCACATGTGCACAATCATCACACTCTAGACACCTTGAAGCACCATGATTACCCCCTGAGCTATCCCTTCCAAGAGTCTAGGACCCAATCCCTAAGCTGTACTGTTACCTTCCCTTGGCTCTTTCCCACTGAAACAATCTCCAACCCTGCCTTGTCTCCCATGATTGCTTCCCCGGGTACCCACTTCAATGCATCAACATCCCGCTCACACTATTTTGCCCCTCAAATGCTGCGTCCTCAGGTGTCTCATTCTCAGCTGGCCCAAACCTTGTCAGCACCTTTCTCATATCCAGCATTTCCACTGCCTGGTCTTTGGTTGCACGAGATGCATTCACCTGTGAAGACTCTTTCCCCAGTCCAAGCAAAACTGATCTAATGACAGATGATGCTCCATACCCAATAACAGGTTATGGGGAGAGGAGTTCGTCACTGTACTGGAAGTACTGTTGTATATGGCCATTAAACCGAACAGGTACTTGGGCAATTGTTCCGTATGCTTTCCATTTAGGGTTGCCAGCATACCATGTAGTGTGCAATTAAATCACTCACATGTCCCATTTCCTTCTGGATGACAAGGGGTGGTATGAGACCTGATGCGGTAATAGTCACACAACTTCTTCACCAGAGCACCTTCATTATGCAACCTCTCTGGGACACCAAACCGAAGACAGAGCTCCTTCACTAAGATTATACCTACTGTGGAAGTCTTTTCATTCTTTTTTGGAAAAGCCAATGGGAACCTGCTGAATGTGTCAGTGACAATTAACACAATATCTTTATCATCCTTGGCTGGATCAATCATTGTGAAGTCTATTGCCACATCCTCCCATGGCCTACTTGCCTCCACAGTACCCGACTGGGTTTTTGCATGCACGTCTTCATCTATAACCATACCGCATATGTTACACCTACTAACATACCTCTTGACATCTACATACAACCCCAGCCAAAAGAACCGCTCTTTTAGCTAAATGCCTGTGCGAGACACTCTCTGCTGTCCCCACTTGCCATGTGCCAACTATAATGCCTCTTTCCTCTTATCCACCAGCAATGCATATCTCCAGTTGCGCCAGTCCTGACTGGACCCCTTCCAGTATATGATCCCATCCGACGTAATTAAGCCCTTCCTAAACTGCCACCACTTTAAAATTTATCCCTTTTAAAATTTATCCCTAGACCCCGCAGGTCAGCACCATCTACTTGCCCTATCATCTGCAACCATAATATTCTCAAACTGGAGAACCCCTCTGCTCTTCTCGTATTTGTTCCACAGTCATTCATCCCCAAACTGTTATCGTGGTCACGTGTACAGAGTTACCACCACTCTCCTCCATTTCCCACTCTTCACATACTTCTTGTCCATCCTCTGGTCCCACGTCAAATGGCCTACGAGACAGCCTGTCCACATTCCTATTCTCCCTTCCCAGTTAATGTTAATCACAAAATCAGACCTACTGATGTCAGACAACCACTGACTTTCAAATGCCCTGAGTTTTGCAGTCTGCTGATGAGCCATTGGATTATTACCTGCCCACGCTTTGAATCGATTCCCTGCCAGATGATGCTTGAACTTCTCTGTCATGATCCACCTTATGGTCAACCACTCCAGTTTCTGAGAGCTGTAATTAAGTATGCATATTTCACTTTGACTTCCGCAACTCCCTTAATCCATGAAAAGTCGCAACAGCTTGCAACTCAAAAGGCTTCCCATGATCCGCACTCTTCAACATTAGTGTCTCATTCAGCATCTTCAGTTTGTCAAATGCAGCTGCTTCTTCCTTTCCACAGAACTTGTTCATCTTGGCCTTTGATATCTGGCCATTAGTGGATGCAAGGATGCTCCAAATGAAGCAAATTTCTTTATGAACTGTTTACAGAATGAACAGAATGCCAAAAAAATGTGGGACTGGCCAGCCTTTTACCTCCTGCAACTAACCTGGATCACTATTTATTCCGTCCTTTAACACTATGAACCCTAGATACTGAACCCGAGACTTCAAATGACTGATTTTAGAGGGCTTTAGTTTTAAACCATGTGCCTACAGCAACTGTAACATATGCTCCACCCTTCCCAAGTTCTCTGCCAGATCCAGAGATCATCCAGATATACCGGAGAAGTGACAAACACCTGATCAGTGAACGCATACTCCGTGAAGCGCTGGAATGTATCATAACAATTAGTTATCCCCTTGGGACATCTAATATACTGATAATGGCCAAAGGGTGTGACAGACACAGACTTAGGTGATCCTCCTTCCTCACTAGAATCTGATGATACCCTGCTGCCAAAGCAAAGGATGGGAAATGCTGAGCCCTTGACAAAGTGTCCAGGGTTTCCTGAATCCTTGGTAGTGGGAATGCATCCTTCACTGTAATGACATTCAGCTTGCATTACAAAGTGGCAACATGCTACGTTTTTTCCTAATCATTAAAATTGGTGCCACATAAAGGCTCATGTTCTCTTCAATGACCCCTTGCTTCACTTGCTCATTGACTTGAGTCTTTACCTCTGTGAGAACAGCAGGTGACAGATGGCGATAAGGCAGCTTAATGGGCACTTTGCTTTTAAGGTGATCTCATTTTCAACCCCAGCAGCGCATCTTACTTTCTTCTCGTCCTCTGCAAATAGCAGTAGAGCAGCTGATCAAACTCTTGTAACTTCTCAGGGTCCAAACTATCCTCCTCCACCTGAATTCCTAGCTCCCTATGATGTTCCCTAGTCACCTCTACAGACGCAGACCCTCCAACCGAATGGCTACAAATCCCTAACCTCCACACTTCATGGCCAAAAGTGATTTTTGCTACCTTGCATTGCGGCCACAAGATGATATCCTCAGTCCCCAGATCAGAAACAGGCAGCAGTCTCTTACCCCTCACAGCTCTTGCGTAACCTGGAAAGACACACAACCCATACGGCACCTAATACCCATCCCCTCCCTCAAAGGGATACAAAATGGCGCTGTCGGCATCCACCACCTCCATCAGTCCTGGTACAAAGACTTGCAGTACCTTCTTGGAGCCAGCCAGGACCATAAGGTCTTGAGCTAGATGGATTACAACACATCCTAAATAACTCTGAACAGCAAGCAGCCGAACCTCCACTGCTTGAATACGTCCCCATTTCCCTTGAAGCTTGTCCTGAAATTCTGTCTTAAAAAAACCCTGCCAACCCTGAATTAGCTTAGTCAAGATAACACGGCCATCTCTGTACCTTGCAGCTCACCCCCATCCCCACTGGTTCTTCATAAACAACCCGCAGTCCCAAATCACCAGTCCTTCTGTTCAGACATCAACCTTCACATAACTCAGACACGGGATTGCGTTCCTGTTAGAATTCGTTACTTGTATGTCCAAATTGT
>NC_136974.1:7539370-7681223 GCF_032717465.1 Coenobita brevimanus | reverse complement strand
TGTGTGTGTGTGTGTGTGTGTGTGTGTGTGTGTGTGAGTGTGTGTGTGCACGTGAGCACAAGTGTTGTATGGGTGGGTTAGAAGCTGGGTGATGAGAGTGGATGGGGATGGATGGGAAGGAAGGAGAATCACCCCTCCTTCTTTCCCATCCATCCCCATCCCCTCACCTCACCCAGCTTCTTACCAGCACAACACTTGTGTGTGCACACGCACACACACACACACACACACACACACACACACACACACACACTGTTACATAGCCTATGTTTTCATCATCCTTTGTATAATTCTAACGTACAGTATGCTGCATGTTTGATTACGATTCGCCTCGTGGCTTCCATAGTGACCAGGCTTGCATGTTCTACCTCACTCCCCCCTTCTCCCCCTTATAGTAGAGTAAATCGTTCTTTCTGTTGTTCAGAGCAGGAGTGTCAACTCTTCGTCCTCTATGCCCTCATTTGCGCGTCCTTCTTCAAAGTTTAATCAAGCTCTGCCTGCCCCTATGTAATGAGCTCAGTCTCTACATTAGATGCCACTTAGATCTACTCCTCATTTTGTTCACATCTCTGTCCTCCCCTGTATAGTATATTATCTTTGAGAGTGCTCAGGAAGTCTCCAACCATCTAGCTGCTGTATAATTTGAGTATAAGTGTTGTTACCATTTTTCTTGTACTGTATGGCTTAAGGCGTTAATTCGTAGGCCTGGTAAGGTTTTTTGTGATTCATGTAGAGTTTTTGATGTCAACCATTATTAATAATATTTTGTATCTGTAATAATATATCTTGCTTTAACTGAGCATTATCCGGTTTTCTCATTTATCAGGGCTGACTTAGATAAATTTGCTCTGGCTAAATTCATGTTAATAGAGACTATTACAGTTAACCATATATGTAACCTGTTTTGCCATTACATTATCCTTATGAGTCCTGAATGTTTAGTTATTAGTTTGGGCATTAAACTTTAACTTGTAATTTTACCTAACTCTTTTGTTTTGAACCTGGAACGTTGCGGGACAATAGTGATTTTAGTATTCTCACTTGAAGTGTTCATTATCTCTCTCTGTTCCGTAACATAAATTTGGCGACCTCTTATCAGGATATTCAGGATATTATCATAAGGATATTGCTTGATATTTTGTGACTGTGATTTATTCATGATGTCTACTATTACTACTCTTGATGAAGCCAAAGATTTTTTGTCAAATGTGCAAACACTGATGTAGAAAACAGAACAAAGAATGAACTTAAGCTGTAGCACCAGTCGAGCAGGGCAGTACTCCCGAGGTGGATGGAAAGCTGATGACAGGGAGTGCTGGAGCTCCCGTTTCATCAGCCCTCAGGACTAGTTCCTGACCATCCCCCTTTGCTGAACTTTTTCAGTGTCTCAGTTACACAGAGAGTAAGCCAGCATGCTCTCCAGTACAAATTTCTCTAACTATCTTCACCAAACTACATGCACAGTACACACTACACTTCCTATTCAAAATTCACCAAAAATGGCGTCGATTCATCAAGCCTCGGAGTCCCCAGGGGGGGGGACCATAAATGCCCCCGCCATCTGCCCCTCTCCCGGTGACGACTCGAGGTGCCTGGAACCACTGTCTGACTCTCTTCTTCTTCATTTCTGCAACATTCGCGGCCTTTCATCTAACTTTCGCTCTGTTGAGCACCACCTCTCCTCTAAACCTCACCTTCTTTTTCTAACGGAGACTCAGCTGTCTGAGGCAACTGACAGCAAACCCTTTTCTGTATCCTCCTACTTTCTCTATACTCATTTCAAAGCCAAAGGTGGCTGTTGTGTATACATACGCAACGACTTATCTTGCTCTCGTGTTCCTGAACTTGATTCTTCTGAATTCTCCACACTCTGGCTTCGGCTTTCCTGCCATTCTCTGACTAAATATATCTGTGCTGTTTACTTATCCCCTAATTCTACTGACTATCAAAAATTTTTCGACTATCTTACTTCTACGATGGAACACATTCTGTCCATTTCTCCTTTCCCTGAAATCTCCATTCTAGGAGATTTCAATGTTCACCACCACCTTTGGCTCTCCTTTCCTTTCACGGATCCACCTGGTGAACAAGCCTACATCTTTTCTATCCTTAATGACCTAGAGCAGCTTGTACAGCACCCTACCCGTATCCGTGACCGCCTTGGAGAGAGCTCCAACATACTTGACCTCTTCCTCACAACTAATCCTTCTGCTTACTCTGTTAATCTTTTCTCTCCGTTGGGCTCCTCCGATCACAACCTTATTACCTTAATCTGTCCTATCACTCCGGTACGGCCTGTGGACCCTCCAGGGAAACGTCGTCTGTGGCATTTTGGAGCCGCAGACTGGGAGGCCCTCAGGCAGTACTTCTTTGATTTTCCCTGGAATGATTATTGCTTCCATGGCCGTGAGCCATCTGAGTGTGCCTTGCGCATTACGGAGGTTATTCTTTCAGGCATGGAAGCATACATTCCTTTCTCATATCCTTTGACTAACGCAAGAAAGCCTTGGTTTAATCACGCTTGTTCTAATGCTGTCTGCAACAAGGAGAAGGCCTACAAAAGGTACCGAAGCCATCCCACCCCTGAATCACATCATCTTTACTTTTCTGCCCGGAATTGTGCTAAGTCTGTTCTTCGCTCTACTAAATATAATTTCATCCATACCAAATGCTCTCAACTCTCCAACTCGAATTCTTCCCGCTCCTTCTGGCACCTTGCCAAAAATCTTTCTAACAACTTTACCTCATCATCCTTCCCTCCTCTTTTCTACTCTGATGGTTCTGTAGCTATTTCTTCTACTGATAAAGCAGATCTCTTTGCACAGACTTTCTCCTCCAATTCCACCTTAGACGATTCCGGTGCTGTTCCTCCATCACTTCACCCGTCTGACTTCCTCATGGCTGACATTAAAATTTCTTCATTGGATGTAATTTCTGCCATCACTGGCCTCAGTACTAACAAGGCATATGGGCCTGATGGGGTCCCTCCTGTTGTTCTCAACAACTGTGCTTCTGTGCTTACACCCTGCCTAGGCAAACTCTTTCGCCTTCGTCTGTCAACTTGTATCTTTCCTTCTTGCTGGAAGTTTGCTCTCATTCAGCCAGGCCCAAAGAAGGGTGACCACTCCCAACCCTCCAACTATCGTCCAATTGCTTTAACGTCCTGTATTTCAAAAGTTTTCGAGTCAATTCTTAATAGAAAAATTTTAAGGCATCTTTTTTATCACAAGCTTCTTTCCGATCGTCAGTATGGGTTCCGTCAGGGACGCTCCACTGGCGATCTTCTCATCTACCTTTCAGACTCCTGGTCATCCTCCTTTCGGGACTTTGGCGAAAGCTTTGCCATTGCACTTGACATCTCAAAGGCTTTCGATCGAGTCTGGCATAAATCTTTAGTTTCCAAACTGCCCTCCTACGGTTTCTATCCTTCTATCTGTGCCTTCATCGCTAGCTTCCTTTCTGGTCGTTCTATAGCCGCTGTTGTAGACGGCCATCGTTCTTCTCCTAGATCTATCAACAGTGGTGTTCCTCAGGGCTCTGTCCTATCACCAATTCTCTTCCTTTTATTTATCAATGATCTTCTAAGCTGTACATCTAACCCTATCCACTCATAAGCTGATGACTCCACCCTTCACCTTTCCATCCGGTTCCCGCAACGCCCATCTCAACAGTTACTTCAACAAACAAGGGATGAGGCTATGGCACACCTAATGTCTGACTTGGCACGTATCTCTGACTGGGGTAAAAATAATATGGTTGTCTTTAATGCATCTAAGACTCAGTTCTTACACCTATCAACCCGACAAAATCTTCCACAGGTATACCCACTAATGTTTAATAATATTCAGCTTAATCCTGCATCATCCTTGAACATGCTTGGGGTTTCATTTACTCGGGACTTATCTTGGAAAGATCATATTACATCTCTTGTAAAATCTGCTTCCAAGAGATTGGGTGTGCTAAGCTGACTCCGCTCTTTCTTTATCCCTGCACAATTGTTGACTCTATACAGGGGTTTTATCCGCCCCTGTGTGGAGTACAACTCTCATGTGTGGGGAGGCTCCCCATATACAGCTCTTCTCAATAGGGTGGAGTCAAAGGCTTTTCGTCTCATTAACTCTCCTCCTCTTACTGACTCCCTTCAACCTCTGTCTCTTCGCCGCACTGTTGCATCTTTATCTCTTTTCTATCGCTACTTTAATGGTCACTGTTCCTCTGAACTGTCTGCTTGCATTCCTCCACCTCTACGACGGGCGTGTAGCACCCGTCTGGCAGGAAACTCTCATCCCTTTTCTGTCCAACTCTCTAATGCAAGAGTTAACCGTTACTCCCAGTCTTTCATTTATGGAACAGGTCAGCACTGGAACTGTCTCCCTCTGTCTGTATTTCCTGCTGCCTATGATCTCCAGTCTTTCAAACGCAGTGTGTCCAGGCATCTCAAAATGATCAGATCCTGAATTTGGCTCTCTATTGTATTCTGTTTTTCTCTTGGAGGGAACTGTTACTGCGGGCTCATGGCCTTTGGTTCCTTCTTCCTCGCATAAAAAAAAAAAAAAATTGGGAATTCCTGTTCGCTCTCATCATTCTAAATGTCAAATTGTTGACATGATTAATAAAAGCTTGGTTAATGTCACACCTCCAGATGAGCAAACGCAGATTGAAATAGCTAAGTTACAGCTAGCCCTGCAGGAGGCTTGTGCGAAGGAGGCTGAGTCTCAGGCTCGAATTCAGGAGGCACAGGCACAAATTGAAATTGCTAGGATTCAGGCAGACCATGAGTATCACATGAAACAAAATGGAACTGGATCATCAACCTCTGATCATTTTGATGTGGCTAAAAATGTTAAACTTGTCCCTCCTTTTAATGAATCTGATTTAACAAAGTATTTTCAGTTGTTTGAGAGGGTAGCTACAGGTTTTAATTAGCCCAAAAAGTATTGGCCAGTACTCCTTCAGACTGTTCTCATCGGTAAAGCTCAAGTAACTTATGCATCTTTGCCTCAGGATCCATCTGATAATTATGATATAGTTAAGAGCTCGATTCTTAAGGCCTATGAGCTTGTTCCTGAAGCCTATAGAGTAAAATTTAGGACAACTTATAGGCAAGATAAGCATCCCCATGTTGAGTATGCAAAAATCAAAGAAGATCTGTTAGAGCAGTGGTTAAATCCTAAGAATATAAATTCTGATTTTGATAAATTTAAGCAGATGATTTTGCTGGAGGACTTCAAAAGGTGTATTAATAAACATGTATGCCTATATCTTGATGAGAGAAGAATAGATAATTTGTCTGATGCTGCAGTTTTAGCTGATGAATATGTTCTCCCTCACAAGGGATATTCTAAAGAAAAAAGGAAAGCTGAGAGTAGGTACGTTGCCTCTACTCAGAGTACAGGTAACAGGAAAGATAATAAAGGTGATGTTTCTCAGGAAGTATATACCAGCTTCACCTCTAGATTTCAGAAAAGTAAATGTACTTATTGTAGTAAGCTTGGTCATACTACGGAGAAATATTTCAGGAGACAGCGTGATGTGAACAAAAAGGAGTCTTTAACTGTTCAGTCAATTGGTCTAGTGTCCACCCTTGAGAGTTCCCAGAATTCTATAACCGAGTTAACTGAACCTGCTTTGAGGGGTAAATTAAATTCTCATGATGAAACTCCTCTTTTCAGCAGTAACGTGGGTGACACTCTCAAGAGTTCATGTGCTAATTTCCTGTCTGATGGTTTTGTCAGTCCTCTGGACAGTAATGACAGGAAATCAGTCAAAATATATCGTGATACAGGTGCTTGCCAATCCCTTATAGTGATCAGTGTTCTAGGCTCTAATGTTAATTCCTCTGATGAAACTGTAATCTTACAAGGTGTAGGGAATAATTACTTCTCTGTCCGTCTGTGCAGAGTGAATTTAGAGTCTGGTTTTGTTAATGGTTCCGTTATGGTTGGGTTGGTTGAGACACTCCCAATGTCAGGTGTAACTTTCTTACTTGGAAATGATATTGGTGGAAGTCAAGTGTGTCCAGCTCCTCAGTTGTCTAGTGAACCAGTGACTGCGACCCAGGATTGTGATGTCCCTGATGTGTTCTCTGCATGTGCTCTCACTAGGGCTAAGTCTAAGGTTACTGGTGACTTAGAGGATAATTGATGATGATGTTATCCTAGCTGACACTTTTCTTGCTAATTTGGACCACTCATCAGATGAGGCAGTACCCCGTAGTGTTGATAATTTGTCTCGTCAAGAGTTGGTTGAGTTGCAGGTTGCTGACCCTGAGTTGAAAGGTCTAGCTAACTCTCTTTGCAGTGAAGAAGAGTCAGCTGGTGCTTCTACTTGTTATTATATAAAGTCAGGAGTACTTATGAGAAAGTGGAGACCCCCAACAGCATCAACGGACTGTGAATGGGAGGTTGTACATCAAGTTGTCATCCCTCGTGTTTGTAGGCAGGATATCATTAGAGTGGCTCTTGATTCCACTTTGGCAGGACACCTTGGAGTGAGGAAGACTGTGGCACGCATTTTGAAACACTTCTACTGGCCAGGTATCTTCAGAGATGTTTCCTGGTATTGTAAGTCTTGTCACACCTGTCAAGTTGTGGGGAAGTGTAATCAGACCGAAAAGGTTGCACCTCTAGTTCACATTCCTCCTTTTGAGGCGCCATTCACCTGTGTGTTGGTGGATATTGTGGGCCCTCTTCCTAAGACTTCTTCAGGATTTTTATTATGTGTTGACCCTGATTGATATGGCTACTCGTTATCCTGAAGCCATTCCACTTAGAAATATCTCAGCAAAGAACGTGGTTAAGGAAATGCTAGGGTTCTTTACCAAGTTTGGTCTGCCCAAGGAGGTACAGTCAGACTGGGGAAGTAATTTCATGTCAAATGTTTTCAAGCAGTCTCTGAGAGAGTTAGGCATCACCCACATCACGTCTTCAGCTTACCATCCCCAGACCCAAGGAGCGTTGGAGAGATATCATCAAACACTCAAATCGATGCTCAGGAAATACTGTTTGGAACATCAGAAAGACTGGGATAAAGGTCTTCCATTCGTTCTATTTCCCGCAAGAGAAACTCCAAATGAATCACTGGGCTTCTCACCCTTTGAACTACTGTTTGGCCATGAAGTAAGAGGACCCCTTAAGCTACTCAAGGAATACTGGCTGTCGGAGGAAAATAACGTCAACCTGCTGAAGTATGTGATGAAGTTCAAAGAACGGCTGTCCACTGCTTTACAGCTGGCGAGAGAGAATTTAGGAGCTGCTCAGGATCAGATGAAGACTTGGTATGATAAGAAGTCCAGGTTATGCCACTTTCAGCCAGGAGATCAGGTTCTGATTCTGCTACCGGCTATGTGCAACCTCTCCAAGCCAAGTTTAGTGGTCCTTATTTCGTGGAGAAGAAACTCAGTGATGTGAACTATGTCATCGCCACACCAGATCGTAGAAAGAACAAGCAACTTTGTCACATCAACATGCTAAAGTTATACCACAAGCGGGACGAAAATAACTCAGTCTGCACTGTAGCTGTTCCACCCGAGTCTGCAAGTGAAGTTCTCCCATGCAGTATGAGCCTGAGTGATAGTTTGGGGAAGAATCCTGATATCATGAATGATCTCTAGACTAAGCTTTCTCATCTATCTCCCGAGGAAAGGCAGGACTTTTCGGCATTACTGCAGGAGTACCCGCAAGTGTTCCGTGCCACTCCAGGAAGAACCACTGTGTTGATGCATGATGTTGATGTTGGACACGCAAAGACAATTAAACTGCCTCCTTACTGTGTGAACCCAGTGAAAGTTCCTCTCATCCAGAAGGAGCTTGGCTACCTGTTGGACCACAAGATGATTGAGCCCTGTCAGAGCGAGTGGAGTTCTCCTGTCACTCTAGTCCCTAAGCCAGGTGGGTCACAGTGGCTTTGCATCGACTACAGACGTGTTAATCAGATAACCAAAACAGACACTTACCCTCTCCCTCGCGTGGAAGATTGCATAGACAAGATCAGAAAGGCTAGGTACATAAGTAAGTTTGATTTGTTAAAGGGATACTGGCAAGTACCTATGACTGAACGTGCTAGGGAGATCTCATGTTGTGTAACAGTAGGAAAGACTTTTGCATGTTCTGTAATGCCATATGGTATGAAGAATGCACCAGCCACTTTTCAGAAGCTCATGAATGTTGTAACAGAGGGTTTGGCAGGGTGTGTTGTTTATATTGATGATGTATTAATCTTCAGTGACAACTGGAAAGATCACCTATGCCATGTCAGTAAATTTCTTGAGCGTTTGGTTCAGGCTAATCTTGTAGCTAATTTATCAAAGTGTGAGTTTGGTCAAGCTAAAGTTCAGTACCTTGGGTACGTAATTGGTGATGGACACGTTGCACCACCAGGAGCTAAGGTTCAGGTTATAAGTGATCTTCCCAGACCTAAAAGTAGGAAAGAGCTACAAAGATTTTTGGGAATGGTAGGTTATTACAGGAGATTTGTTCTTAACTTTTCAATTCTTGTATCACCACTTACAGACCAACTGAAAAAGGGAGTTAAATTTGTCTGGACCGATAACTGTGAATCGTCTTTCAGTAAACTTAAAGCTATCCTATTAAGTCAGCCAGTGTTCGCTACTCCAAATTTTGCTAAGCCTTTTAAGATGGCTGTTGACGCAAGTGATACAGGAGCTGGGGCTGTTTTGCTGCAAGAGGATGATCAGGGTATTGAACACCCTGTATCTTATTACAGTAAGAAGTTCACTCCACCTCAAAAGAACTACTCCACTATTGAGAAAGAGCTTTTGGCCTTGATTTTGGGTTTACAGCATTTTTCATTTTATTTGTGTTCTGGTTTTGACCCCATAGTCATTTATACCGATCATAACCCACTGAAATTCCTTAGTAAGTTTAAAGATAAAAATCATAGATTGACAAGATGGAGTCTACTTCTACAGGAGTATTCATTAGACATACAACATGTCAAGGGGAAAGAAAATGTTATTGCAGATTGCTTATCTAGACTTTAGACAGATTGTTTTAGAGTAATAAGAAATTTCCTTTTTAAATTTCTTTTCTTTGTGGGGAGGTGTTACATAGCCTATGATTTCATCATCCTTTGTATAATTCTAACGTACAGTATGCTGCATGTTTGATCACGATTCGCCTCGTGGCTTTCATAGTGACCAGGCTTGCGTGCTCTACCTCACTCCCCCCTTCTCCTCCTTATAGTAGAGTAAATCGTTCTTTCTGTTGTTCATAGCAGGAGTGTCAACTCTTCGTCCTCTGTGCCCTCATTTGCGCGTCCTTCTTGCAAGTTGAATCAAGCTCTGCCTGCCGCTGTATAATGAGCTCAGTCTCTACATTAGTTGCCACTTAGATCGACTCCTCATTTTCTTCACATCTCTGTCCTCCCCTGTATAGCATATTATCTTTGTGAGTGCTCAGGAAGTCTCCAACCATCTAGCTGCTGTATAATTTGCGTATAAGTGTTGTTACCATTTTTCTTGTAATGTATGGCTTAAGGTGTTAATTCGTAGGACTGGTAAGGTTTTTTGTGATTCATGTAGAGTTTTTGATATCAGCCATTATTAATAATAATTTGAATCTGTAATAATATATCTTGCTTGAACTGAGCATTATCCGGTTTTCTCATTTATCAGGGCTGACTTAGATAAATTTGCTCTGGCTAAATTCATATTAATAGAGACTATTGCAGTTAACCATATATGTAACCTGTTTTCCCATTACATTATCCTTATGAGTCCTGAATGTTTAGTTTTAGTTTGAGCATTAAACTTTAACTTGTAATTTTACCTAACTCTTTTGTTTTGAACCTGGAACGTTGCGGGACAGTAGTGATTTTAGTATTCTCACTTGAAGTGTTCATTATCTCTCTCTAATCCGTAACAACACACACACACACACACACACACACACACACACACACACACACACACACACACACACACACACACACACACACCTGTGCTGGGATCAGCAATCTCTTTCCCCCAGTGACGTCTATTGTCTTACCCAACATTCCTTCCTTGTCCCTTAGGACTTCCCACTTCATCTGTCCCTTGTTTCTTTACTTTCTCTCCGTCCTTGCACTGTGATCTGTAATCCTTTTCCCCTGGGACCTCACCTCCCTTACCCTACCTGCCCCCCTACCACTGCTAACAATACCTCACCTCCTCCCTCACATCCTCACTGTCTTCTGCTATATGTACAGAAAATTTGGTGTATATTCACCAGTTGTAATTTGAGCAAGCCATGAGATGAAACGTCAGTACACACTATGTCCCACATTGGTGTTTCTTTCTCCAATTCGTCAACGAACAGAGTAATCCTTCCCTGGAGAGTATATGAGACAGTCTTTGTACCTAGTTATGCCATTTTTCATTTTACATTTATATCACTGACTTCTAAATGAGGTACCATTTGACTTAGAAAATCATATCTTCTTTGTGATGATGCAATTTCGTTTCTCGAGTTGCTGCTGAAGTTGTGCCGTTTGTACTTTGGGCCACTGAGTCCAAAGCAGCTTCGCCTCCCACTTTTTCCCCCATGCTGTTTTTGGTATGTAGACATTTGCTCAGCTGGTTCAATAAGTTGTTTATTCAGCTGGAACCTTATATCCTGCACATCTTTGACAGCTTTTTCTTTTTCTTGCACTTCCTGTATGTGGTTCTAACTTGTCTCGCCTAAATGATATGTTACAATAAAAGCAAATGACATTTGTTTTCCTGTTGTAAGACATTTTCTTGATGTTTGAACAAGCGCGCCCAAAATGTCCCCAAAACAAATTAAAGAATCAGTGTCTACCTACAATCCAGGGACTGTTTTAAAATACATAATGAGAGAACAATGTAAATACATATAATCTAAACAATAGTGTGCCTATTATGAAACAATCTAAGAACCTAAATATAAATACTACATGACTTAGAAGTAAAAACATAAGAATGAAATGGCAGAAGGCCCACTGGCTCACACAAGACAGTTCCTGTTTATACCAACCCTCTTTCACTCATATATTTATTTAAACTGTTTTTGAAACCACCGTTTCCACGCCAACTATGTTGGCAGGGAGCCTGTTCCACTCCTTAACCACCCTGTTTCCAAACCTGTAAAAAATTTAACAATGAACCCCGTAGAAACTCTCAGAAAGACACCAATTATTCTAAAGGCTAACTGGAAACGTTTCCTTAATTATTAGATGAAAATAGTAATGTTCTCACCAGCTTGAAGCAATGCCGATGTGCTGCTTTACGATAGCTATTAGGCCTATTCGTCCTTGATGCTTTGCCGACTTAAACGATGGACTGAGCGAAATACCTGGTCAATTTCGCACACCGTGGCGTGACTCCTGTTATCATGCGTTTGAAAGTCAAGTCAGGCTGATCACAAAAAAGGGTAACAGATAATGTGTTAAACATTTTCTTTAGTTTTAATGGGAAACATGCATTGAACTTATAGAATTAAAATTTATTTCTGCGTTGGTAAATGCATGTATGGTCACCGTTTACCTTTCAACAAAACTTGTAGCGTCATCAGTGACTCCTTGCATATTCTGAAGGATTTCAGGATATTTCCCCTTAATTTGGACAAGAAATCTGAAATTCTGACGCTGCTTTCAAATTCTAGAGAAATCTAGACTATTCTGTGTAACTGGTAATGCATCCCTATAGGTCTGCGGTATACTGACAACATACTACGAGCACACAAATCACACCCACAAATGGAAATGATTCTAAATTCTACTCTGGAAGCTGTTGCGTGCAGAGTTAAATTTAATAACACATATCTCTCTATTTGCTCTCTATACTGTCCACCACATGATCCCATTGATAATGATGCTTTGAATTCACTATTTGATCATCTGGGGAATAAACTAGTCTTGGGCGACTTTAATGCCCATCATTATCAATGGGGTAGCTTGAGAATCGATGCTCGTGGGGAGCAAGTAGCCGACCTAATACTACAGTCCAACCTTTGTCTTCTGAACGATGGTAGAGCGACTCGTGTAGTTGATTGTACTGGTAATTTTTCGACCATAAACTTATCTCCTCTCCCCAGGTATACATCAAGATTTCTCGTGGGACCCCTGTGACGGCTCCATGGGAAGTTATCATTTTACCCATCTTTCTTTCTTATACATGCAACATTGTTTTGGACCCTTCTCCTCCAAAATTTAACTATAAGAAAGCTGCTTGGGGAACCGTTTCAAGGATCGTCAGTTTAAATATATCTAGGAACACCATAGATGCAAAAGTCAAAACTTTAACTCATTCCATAATACAAGCAGCTGAGGATGCTATTCCCAAGACTTCTACAGTTCATGTGAAGCATAGAGCACATTAGTGGATGCCGGATTGCCGACAAGCATTAAAGAAACGCAATAGGAGATAAAGGATTTTTTATAGCCTACAAAGGAAAATTTCATTGCATACAAACAGGTACGGGCTGAGGCAAGGAGAATTATTGGAAGGGTGAAACGTGATTCCTGGCGGTCTGTTGTGTCCATGGTAAATCCAACAATTCCACTCCTAAAATCTGGTCCACTATTAAAATATTAAATAATTAATGCCCAAACTTCCCTGTGACCTCCCTGCACGTGAACAACATGCACTTGAACAACACAATCCATGATGATCCCGTGGACCCTGCTAACATCCTCTCCAGGAGTTTTTCTCATGTAAATAGCTCAGCCAATTATGATCAGCGTTTTCAACATCATAAACACCTGGCTGACCTACAGATGTTAGCCTTCATCACAGAAGACATAGACTCCCCGTACAACCAAGAGTTTACCCTAGACGAGCTGCTCCTTACTCTTAAATCTTGTAAAGAACCAGCCCTGGATCAGACACCATCACGTAGAGCATGATCCAGCATCTTAATCAGGGTAACCTGAATCTGTCAACATTGTACAACGAGCTTCGGGCATCTCGAACGTTCCCAAACTCATGGCACTTTGCGCACATCATACTGATAACCAAAGAGGCTGGCCGTCTTATGAATCCCACGTTATTTCGTCCTATTCTGTTGACTTCTTGTCTATGTAAGGTCATGGAACGAATGGTTAACAGTAGGCTTCTTTATGATTTAAAGTCGAAGATATGATCAGTAATGTGGCTCCCGAACATACAGAAATTAACTAGATCATTTAATGAATGTGGAGCATTATATTGCAGAGGCATCTGCCAATAAAGAATTCATGATGGGGGAGTTCTTGGACATCCATAAAGCCTATGACATGACATGGCGACATGGTATACTAATGAAACTCTATGATTATGGTTTAAGAGGGGTATTTTGCCTATTTTTAACTCCAATTTCTGAAGGGACAGAACTTTCTGTCAAATTGCCCCATAACTTAACATCGGATATATTTATCCAGGAAAACTGGGTGCCTCAGGGAAATATTCTTAGTCCCACTTTGTTTAGTGTTATCAATGATATTCTGTCATCAGCTCCCATCTCAAGGCATCTTAAATACTTGCTCTGCACTTACGATTGTGCAATTTGGCACTCTGGCGGATTGTGCAATTTGGCTGGGCGGATTCAAGCAGCTCTTGACTCCATCCACGAATGGGCCTTGCAGTGGTGATTTAAGTTTTCCATTCCTAAGTGTGCTACTGTAGTTTTTATCACTCGTAATGTACCTAATTTGTACTTGACTTTGGATAATCAAGCGGTACCTTTTCGAAATTCTGTACAGTTTTGGGGGCTACACTGTGATCGTCGATGATTGAACTATAATATTCATGTTAATAATTTGCTTTCTCTGTGCGATGAACTGTTAAATGTCCTCAAGTATCTAGCGGGTATTAAATGGGAAGGCGACAGAAAATCATTTTTAATGGTGTTTAAGACCCTAATTAGATCTAAGTTAGACTATGGTGCACAGGTGTATGGCTTTGCAAGCGATGCCACGTTGACAAGGTTGGATATGCTGCAGAGTAAATGTTTGTGAATGTGTCTTGGAGCCGTGTGGTGTACCTGAGTAGCTCGAATGGAAGTGGAGGCGAATGTGCCTTCCCTCCATATTCACCGTGACCACCTGTCTTTGCCTTATGGACTAAGAACATTTAGGAAAAGCAATATCGACAATGTAGCCTGCACCCCCCTGCGTCAACACCACCATCTTGAGTGGGGAGTTCGTCGGCCACTCGCCATTCACCTCCGCTTGCTGACTCAGGAACTTGGTGTGGACCTCAGTAACTGTGACAAGTTGGTGTCTAAAAATATAGCACCTTGGGAGCCACCCGGCTTTACTGTTGATGTTTCCTGGCTCCTAGCACCAAAGACCAAGGCACCAGAGGCGGAGGTCCACCACTTATTTCGTAACATCATCGTTCGTCACTTGGGGTCCCACCGTTGTACTGTACACCAATGGCTCCAAGTTGAGTGATTGTGTGAGTGCTAACGTATGGTCAACCGAATGTGCCCTCAGGTATCGGCTGCTGACTCATACATCTGTATTTACCTCTGAACTTTTTGCAATTGATGAGTCCATAGACTATGCTCAAAATTCTAGACATGACTCATTTGTCATATATTCAGATTCGAAAGCAGCCCTTCAGGCGATTGCTTCTTGCACTACGGACTCTAATAAGATCCAGGGCCGTAATGTTAATAAATTGTATTCATGCAACAAGTCCTACACATTTATCTAGGTGCCTGGTCACTGTCATATATATGACAATAACCAGGCTGACTTACTTTCAAAGTCGACTGTAGAGCTCGAGGAGACTTAGGACGTTCCTCGTGATCTACGGTCGAGTCTCTCTCTCGGAATGAAATTAATTTTTCTTCTGTGGCAAGGTCAGTGGACCAGACTAAATATTCCAACATGTAAGCCGCACCTGGGCGACTGGGATACTGCCAAACATGCCAGTCGCCTGGAAGAAAAAGTGTTGGTGTCTTTGCGGTTAAACAGCACTGTTTTATCTTACATGAAACCATATATAGAAAGATGATTCCCAACGCACTGTGACATCTGTGATCCGGTGTTATCTATGAGTCATACCGTCCTGGGCTGTTGACGACTTATTCGTGAACGTACTTCGCTTAAAAATTACTGCGGTGCAACAGACGTCCACTTCATCCTTTCCACCGTCCTGGGTGATGGGGATATTGTTATGACTGATAATTTGATGGCTTCCTTGAGAGAGACCGTATTCATCAGAGTGATGTGACTTTTTTACTGTATGGTTACGGTGTTTATAGACTGGAAATATGTATATATTGAATTACCGTTGGCAGTTGACGTATTTGAAATAGCTTCTGCTTCCGACTGATCTATTTCTAATATTGATGTCCCCTACATTATACCCCGTCCCTTGACTGAGAGTCAGCAGGTGATGAGTATTTTTTACCATTTTGTGTAGGTTTAGCTATTTGTATCTTTAGGCTTTAGCATAGGTTACCGATTTGTCACTTAGGTTATTAGTTTTAGGGTGTCTAGATTGGGAAACTTATTTATAATATATAATGTCATATTCAAAAAAGAAAAAATATATATATATAAAATAAATAGAAATTAAGATATAGATAAAAAATAGAACATTTTATAAGTTATATATATATCCAGTATATATATATAGACTTTATATATATATATATATATATATATATATATATATATATATATATATATATATCGTCACCCTCATAAAGAAATTGCCTCAGTCATTTTTCAGCGATTTCTGGATTTTTGCCTAAATCAATTCTTCATCACGTGGAGTACCTATTCGTATAGCTCCCTTTGCCAGGTCTAGGGTGTAAGTGGTCTTAATGCGCCTCAAGTTTCTGCCTGTCATTTAAATTTTAAGAAAATGAGACAGGTTTTTCTCGATTCCCCGAAAAGCAGAAAAAATGACTTTGGCAGTTTCTTTATGAGGGTGACGATATATATATATATATATATATATATATATATATATATATATATATATATATATATATATATATATATATATAGAGAGAGAGAGAGAGAGAGAGAGAGAGAGAGATAGATAGATAGATAAATAGATAGATATATAAATATATATATACGTGTTTATCTATGTGTGTATGACTGTATATATATATATATATATATATATATATATATATATATAGTCCGCCAATGCAGTACATGGGTATATGGAGCCTGGGTGGTACAGTGGTAAAGCGTGTGTTTTCATACACTGAAGAACGAGGGTTCGCGCCCCGCCACGGTAATAAACTTTTGCAGCATTTTTTAGGTCACGTACTGCATTGGCGGATATAAGGGGTGCTGTGGTTGAACCACTGTCACATACTATAAAGTATGCTTGCACCCAGTCGGTTTGCGCGGGCCGATTACACCTGGTTCACAGGCTACACACACATTCAAAGTTATTCCAATACTACAATTACACTTACAAGCACTTCTCATCCTACATACGGTCTCTACCAGACAGCCTAAGCCACTTAGTAGAGGTACATTGGCTGTATCGTCCCCACTTCGGTCGGGATAGGCCGGTCCTGCAGTGGACACTCAAACAGGTGACGGGATGAGATTACTGTATATATATATATATATATATATATATATATATATATATATATATATATATATATATATATATATACACAGACAAGTCACCTAATGCACGGCTAATTAGAGACTTCACCAGATCCTGTTTCAGAAATCTGCCACTAGGTTCACATCCGTCGCCCAGCTCTGATGCACGGTAGGCACTGAAAAAGTAGCCAGTGCTTAATTTCTTTTTAATTTTGACACAAAGTAAAACATCTCAAAACATATTTTACTCATCAAATTACCCAGATGGCATGATATGCTACAAAGAAATTATAATATGGGAGCCTTTTGATTATATATAATGTATTATAAGTGTCAGTTTGTAAACTCTGCTTTCGTCAGTTTACTAATCTCTGTAAGCATAAGAGACAAAACCTAGGCAATTTTACTAGAACCATCCATAAAGCAAGATAACAGTGATTAAAATATTTGTCATTCGTCCGCATCCACAAAAGAAAATAGATGTGTAGCTGCATATTTAGCAACTCCTTTCGATATGCTGCCCTGCCTGACGTATGACTTTTCCTAACAATACGGACCTGTTGGACGTCTTGGTCATCTTATTAACCAAAGTCTAACACAAATAATCCTTTTAAATATTTCCCCTGGGTTTTTTCAAGAATACTCCCCCAGTATCCCTGCTTGTCGTAAAAGGCGACTAAAAGGGTTGGCGGAGGGTTATTGCCCCTCCCCGGAAAACAACTAACTAAAAAAACAAACAATAAGCCTCGGACAAAGACTGACCAAAAGAGGCCACCCCAAACGGGATTGAGGCGTCTGGCAATAGATAGATAGATAGATAGAAACTTCAGCTCCTCCTACACTGTTGTGATTATAGTGTCGTACCGCACTACCGTTTGTTTGGATTAATATGGCTGACTCACCAAGTAAGCAATCGTTCAGTACATTATTTTCAGTGGAACTGCTTACTACTTTAAAGCATGCTAAAACACACATCAAAAGTCCTGAAGGTAATCTCCTTTTACTAACTGCACATGATTTATTCAAATATATGTAAATAGACAGCACACTATTTTAGTCCCCAAGCTAAGATTCTCTGAAAGCCTGGTTATTCATTCTTGATTGAATAGGAAAAATATTCCTATAAATAGCAGTATTATTATAAACTTAGTATTAGGTACAATTTCACAAGTCTCTAAAACCCGGCAAAAAAATTTAATCGAGGCCGGGCGATGCTAGACCACCTGGTGGTAGACCCCTGAAACAGGTTTGGTGAAGCCTCTAATTGGTTCTGGACTGCGCCCATGCCATAGAAAACCGTGCCATACAAGTAACTAAACCTATGGGAAAAATGGGATTTGGTTCTGGACTTTCGCCCAAAGTCCCCCTTTTCACCCCACTTTCATTTTTCCCCATTTTACACACGTACACAATCAAACAATCAATCAATGCATGTATTACACGTAATAATAGCCACAAAAAATGGGAGGGCGATGAGCCCTTGACTGTATGATTAAATATATATATATATATATATATATATATATATATATATATAAATATATAGCCCGACGCCCTAATCCAGCAAAGGGTGGCCGCAGACAAAACGCCTCCAAGTCACTCTGTCACCCACCATTTGACTACCCTCACCCCAACTCACCCACCCTCCCTCATATACCTCTCAACTCCATCCCTCCACCTCATCCTCGGTCTACCCCTCCCTCTCCCTCCTTCCACCTCACCTACATACACCCTCTTAGTCAGTCTTTCATTCTCCATCCTCTCCACATGTCCAAACCACCTCAGTGTATTTCTCCTAATCTTCTCAACCACATCCACATCTACCCCACAACGTTCCTTCACTTCTTCATTCGTCAACCTGTCCCCCCACGTCACTCCACATGCTCCTCTCAAGTAACTCATTTCCACTGCTCTCACTCTTGACTTGTTCCCCTCTTGCAATGTCCACGCCTCGCTTCCATACGTCAGGGTAGGGATCACAATACCATCATGCAGTGACTTCTTAACTTCCATACTCACCTCCCTATTTCTCATCACTGCTTTCAGTGTAGTAACAACCTTCCTTCCCTGCTGTACCTTTTCATGTACTTCATCCCCCAAAGTTCCATCCTTACTCATCACACTACCCAAGTACTTGAATGCACTCACATTCTCCATATCCTCACCATCCAACCTCACTGCATACTCCGTGACTTCAGTCCTCTCAAACACCTTAACTTTACTTTTGTTTACATTAACGTTCAGCTTCCTCCTCCTACAAACTGTCCCAGATTCATTCACCAAACCTTGCAACTCCCATTCATCTTCACTCAACAATACTGTATCATCAGCAAACAGCAACACAGGAAGTTTCCAAATCTCACCCTCATTCATTAGGGCCAGCCTGACATCCACTGCCCTACCATGCACCTCCTTTACAACCCCATCCATATATATATTAAACAGCCATGGAGACATCACACACCCCTGTTTCAGTCCCACGTTGAGATCAAAGAACTCACTCAGCTCACCGTCCACTCGCACCGTAGCCCTAGCTCCCTCGTACATACTCTTCACAGCACTCAACAATTTCCCCTCCACTCCATATATTCTTAATACCTTCCACATACCTTGCCTATCTATTCTGTCATAAGCTTTCTCCAAGTCCATGAAGGCAGCATACACTTTCCTTCCCTTCTCTAGATACTTCTCCACTAAACATCTTAGAACAAATATCTAATCTACACACCCTTTTCCCTTCTTAAATCCCCCTTGTTCTTCTCCAACTAGCTCCTCTGTCATATGCCTAACCCTATCAATGAGTATTCTACCATATATTTTACCAGTCACACTAAGAAGGCAAATACCCCTATGGTTACCACATACTTCTCTCTCCCCTTTTCCTTTGTACAGAGGAACAATTATATCTGATTTCCAGTCCTCTGGAACCCTTCCCTCTTCCCAAGCCAATCTACACAACTTCCATATCCACTCCACAACAATCTCACCCCCATACCTAAGCATTTCACCACACACTCCATCAATTCCTGGGGCCTTTCCCAGCTTAATCTTCTTCATCGCTTCCACTACTTCCGCCCTACTGATCTCTCCCTCCCTCCTCTCATCTCTTCTTCTCCCAGCCATTCCCCAACCACTTATACTCACACTGCTCTCACTCTCTACATTCAACAAATCCTCAAAGTGCTCCTTCCATCTCCTCAATTTCTCTCTCTTCTCCACCAACAATCTATTATTCCTATCTTTCACTCCCCTATTACTTCCCCTTTCACACTGCCTTACTTTCTTTACCTCCTTCCAAAACAATTTCTTACTCTCCCTCCATTTCACACTCAGATTCCTCCCAAACTCTTCATCCACTTTCTTCTTACTCTCCTTCACCAGTCTCTTAACCTCCCTTCTCCTGCTCACATATACCTCTCTCTTCTCTCTCTCATCTTCTCCCCTACCTCTACTCACCAACCATTCACCATATGCCCTCTTCTTTTGTTCCACAGCTCGTTTCACCTCATCATTCCACCATGCTGTCCCTTGCACACCCTTGCATCTCCTCCTCACTCCTCAAACCGCCTCACATGCTGCGTCTATCTCTTCCGTGAATATCGTACATACGTCTTCCACCCCTTCCATCTGCTCTAGCTCATACCTTCCCAATCTTTCTTCCACTATGCTCTTATACTCTGTCATTTTCTCACTATCTTGCAATTTCTCCACTCTTCTCACAGGAGCTGCTTCCTCCTGTCTTCCCCTTCGCCTCCTCAACCACTTTCTTTGCATCTTTACCTTGGCCATCACTAAGTGATGGTCCGAGACTCCATTCCCCCACCCTCTCCACACTCTTGCATCCAACACTTGTCTTCTCATTCTCTCATCCACACACACCTAGTCTATCATTGCCTTTCGTTCAACAAGTTCACCATCCATCTTCCTCATTACTCTCCATGTTTACCGGTGGATCATCTTATGACGAAAGTAGGTGTTGGCAATTGGCAACCCCTTACAAGCACAGATGTCCACCAAAGCACTACCATTCCCATCTACTTCAGCTGGCACACCCCACTGACCAACCACTCCATCCACTCGTACATTCCCAACTTTGCCATTCATGTCTCCAATCAACAGCACTCTCTCGCTCCTCTCAAACTTGTTCATACATGCTTCTACTCTCGCCCAAAACTCATCTTTCACTCTTGCCACTCGATCCTCTGTTGGAGCATACACACATACAATCGCCCATGCTTGTATACCTACTTTCATCCTCACCCATACAATCCTTGCACCCACTGTTCCATACTCTCTTATATTCTCCTTCCACTTCTTGCTTATCATCAGACATACTCCCTCTCTTGCCCTCTCATTCTCACTGACTCCTGCACATATACCTACACCATATTCCCATTCTCTCATCCTTTCACCTTTCCATTTAGTTTCAGTCAATCCACATATATCCACTTTTGCATCCTCAATCACCTGAACAATCTCTCTCTCTTTCACTTCATCATTCACTCCTCTCACATTCCATGTTCCCACCCTGAGAATATATATATATATATATATATATATATATATATATATATATATATATATATATATATATATATATATATATATATATATATATATATATATATATATATATATATATATGGGAGCGTTGCCTGTCTTTCCTTTGTGTTTCCACCCCTACCAAGTGAATTTTGGGGGCAAGAAGTAACTGGCAACTCCTCTGGTGTTGGCGGGAGCTGGTGAAACACTCAGCACGTCAGTGCATGCCCCAGGAGCGAGAGTGGGAGTATGTGTTCCCGTCACTCTTAGCTTGCTCCTCCCTCTTTTTTCGTATGCATTACTGTTTGCCCTGTTATTTTCCTAGAGTCAAGTTGTCATGCCTAGAAAGTACTGCTCAAGGGAAGAGAGGTAGGATGGCGGTAGGATAATGTCCCTATCAACACGATTTGTGAACATACTGGACATGCAAATTCGACTGTCATGAAGATTCTTGCTGCAGTGTGTGGCCTGCCACCTGATGTCGTACCAGAGCACAAGCATAGTGATGGAAAGAAGAGGATGACTTTCAGAAGTACAGATACGCTTCTGAAGTGGGAAGTAATCAAGAACCCTTGACTGACAGCAGCAGAATTGAAGAGAATGCATCCCCAGCTGTTACAAGATGTCTCAATTTGAACTATCCAGCACAGCCTGCAGAAGGAGCTAAGTTTGCCAAGCCGCACTGCAGCCAAGAAACTACTTCTCACTGACTGCATGAAGTAGCAGGACATTCAGTTTCCCAAGAATTATGCACACTGGACATCGGATGAGCGGAGAAAAGGTATGTTTTCCGATGAAATCACATTTCAAGTGTTCCAGGTGTGTTCTGCCAGGGTTCGCCGCCCTGCCTCCCGTAGTTGATATGGCCCTGCTTACACAGTGCCAACTGTTAAGCACCCACAATCAGTAATGGTATGGGGGTGTTTCTTAGGTGAAATGGGAGGGGGAGGCCTCTACTTTCTTCTTAAGAACTTGATGATGAATGGTGGCCAGTACATTCAAGTTCTGAAAGAGCATTTGTTAAATTTTTTTGCTATTCATGGGTGTGACTTTTTCATGCACGATTCAGCTCCATGTCACAAGTCAAGAAAGGTGACAAAATGGCTTCAGGATAATCAGATTGAGGTCCTCGACTGGCCTCGCAACAGCTGGGCAAAGATGAAGAGAATCATGACAGAGAAGAAGACACCCAATCTGGACAACCTCAAGACTGAATTGACAAATGTTTGTGCAAAGAAATGTCCTTAGATTACTTTAGAGATCTAAGTGATTCCATGCCAAAATGCATCCAACTGGTCCTGAAAAACACGGGAAACATAATTTCATATTAATGAATGGCATTTCATGAACAAACATTGTGACAGACTATGATTTCTGTGTTTTTTTATACCTTGTGGGGAGAAGTCCTAAATCATAATGAGTCTCTGTGGTATACTGGTAGAGTGTTCATTTTCCTACACAGGGGAACGAGTGTTTGTGCCCCGCCAGGGTAATAAATTTTGGGAGTGTTCTTCTGGCCACTTACTGCTTTGGCGGACATAAGGGGTGCTGTGGTTGAACCAGTGTCGCGTTCTGTAAAATGCCCTTGCACCCAGTCAGCTTGTGCAGGCCAATTACACGTGGTTCACAGATACACACATCCAAAGCCATTCAACACTACAATCACACTTACGTGCACGTCTCACCTTACATACAATCTCTACCAGACAGCCTAAGCCACTTGGCAGAGATACATAGGCTGCATCATCCCCACTTCGGTCTGTACAGGCCGGTTCTGCAGTGGACACTCAAACGGCTGATGATGATGATGATGATGAGATTTGCATTAATCACCAGGTGCTTCGGCTCCAGTGGTGGATAGACAGAAAAAAAATCTGTGCCTGTAATTGTCCTTCGAGTTCTTTCAGTCCTTCATTCTGTGCCAGCAATTGTTCTCTGAGTTCTTTCTGTTCTTCATTCGGTGCCTGTAATTGTACACTTTGTGCTGTTAGCTGTACACATTGTGCTTGCAATGGCATCATAACAGCAGCCAGTGATGCCTCCTCTTGCCTTGCTTGGCCTCATGTCTGTACACCTTCTGCCTCCATATCGAAGGTTTGATTCGCTGCATCACATAATGATCAACACTCCTGACACCACTGTTACGTCTCTGCCCCACACTGCCACAGGCTTCAACAGCTGTAGTTCAGTATAGCAAGGACGTTGCCCAATGATTTGTTGTTCCTAGAGGAAGCCTTTAGGTGTACAACAACACAGAGCAGCACAGGCATTGTAAATAAACACTGACTTCTTAAGTTCATTGTCTTTGTTTTACAAATAATTACACTTAGTGCTTCCCAACTTAACTTCACTGTTTTCACAAATACCGGAGCTATTCTATCTTCACTAACCGCAATTACATTTACTGTTTGCCAACAACACTTCACTATTCTCGCAAGTCCCAAAGATCTACAAACTGTGTTGACACTGAACTACTCTGACTAATCTGAAAAGTAACAGAAACTGCTCTAGTCTCTTCCCCATCCTTATAGAAGCATCCTATATTCTGGAATGATCTACTGCTTCTACAGAGTTCTCGTGCATTCTTGGGGGAACAACAAACACAACAGTTACCAACTCGGAGTCATCCAAAATATCCTACAGTTTTCTTACAATGCATAGCACTCTAAATTTAGCATAAAAAACTGTAGAGGTGTACGGTATGTAGGAGGACTACTGGGCCTTCAGAGCTGGCTCAAAATTAGCAGGATTGCCAGTTAGCAGGCTAACTGCCAATCCGACATGTGACGGAAAAGAAAATATGAAAAACACTGAGATTGATTGATTGATTGAATATATTTAAAACCTGGCGGTGCAACTGCCAAGGTCATATTCCACCAGACAACAAGGTAAAAGGTCCAGCAAGTAAAAAGAGCACATTTGAAATAAAGTTAATACCCATTAGTAGAAATAAAACACTGAAAATAACAAAAGAATTGTTTATAAAATGTCATTTACTTATAAAAGTGGAAGGAGGCCCGCCTCTTGAAGAAAACTAAAAACATCAGTAAAATCACTTGAGGCTCCATCAAGCATCAAAGACGGAGAGTAGGCACCATCTGTCCCCTTATGCCTATGGAGGAATCTCAGATGTAGGTCCCCCAGACATGGACACTCGACCAGCCAGTGACGGACAGTAAGGGAAACAAGGCAATCATCACAGTACGGTTGAGTCCCACCATTCATTAAGAACCCATGTGTAAGTCGACAGTGCCCAATGCGAAGCCTGAAAAGAGCCAATTCCAATCGCCGAGGCATGGAGAGGAAAACCCTTGGCATAACCACTATCAAAAAGATTTCTTTTAGTTTATTATGAGCAACACCATCCCACTGTCTCTGCCAACACATACGAATTGTGTACTGCAAGTAAGGTATTGCATCAGAAACAGGAAGCGGGTAGTCCGTTGGAGGCTGTTGAGAAGATGCATCTTTATCTAATGTATCTGCCCTCTCGTTGCCCACCACACCAACATGTGCGGGAACCCAACAGAAGTCCACATAACGGCCATAACGGTCAGGAAGGAAAAGGCCCTCTAAATTTTATAAAACCAATGGATGAGATGCATTAAAAGACTCCAGTGTAGAAAGAACACTACGGGAGTCATTAAAAAATCTTTAAAAAAGTTCAGGGGAGAGTAAAAATGATTTTGAGAGCATATATAATCGCAGCCAGTTCCACCGTATACACTGAAGTAATAACAGGAAGGCTACCGCCCCTACTAAAGGATGGGAAAACAACACCAAAGACTATTCTGGTATCACTCTTAGATCCATTAGTACAGATGGGGACAGAACCCTCATGAGTGGAGGCATGTTCTAAAATGAGAGAGACACCTGAGAGTGAAGGGAGTCCTCTTTACCAACAACAGACCAACAAAATGTCACACGAGGGAGTAGCCAAAAACCCACCCTTGGGATACGATATGGACAAACTGCCAGTCTCAGAACAAAGAGGGCTAACATAACAGACCGGACCCGACCCTGTAACCAAAGGGCTTCAGGAAGTTAGGAAGGGTGTTAACAGAAGATTGGGAATCCTGGGAGACGATGGTGCACAATATTGAGTCTGGAATGCGGTGAAGCCGATACCAACACCTCATCATCAACGACTGGCATCGCAAATCCAAGGATAGTGCACCAGCATCCACCAATAAACTTGAAATTGGAGATGACCTGAATGTCTCCATTGCCAGATGTACACCAGCATGATGCACAGAATTTAATCTGTTGCAGAGGAGTAGATCTCACATCCATATTCAAGTTCAGGAAGAATAAGAGACCTATGCAAATGGAGGAGGGTCTGACGGTCAGCACCCCAAGAAGTATGAGCTAGAACCCTCAAATGACTCAATGCTCTAAGAGAAGCTGCCTTAACAGATCGAATATGAGAACCCAGGTTAGTTGTCTATCAAATACAAGACCCAAGAACCGCATCTCTTCCACACAGGATATACTCCGACCACAGAGATACAAGTCAAGGTCTGGGTGGACCTCCCAAAGACGAAAAAATGCATAGCCACTGTCTTTGTTAAAGAAAAACGGAAACCTCGAGACTCTGCAGAGACAGAAATTCTATTAAGAGCCAGCTGCAACTTCCTCTCTGTCAGAGACATTCTAGATGCAGTGAAGGAAACTGAGAGGTCATCAGCATATGGTGAGCTCCATACACCATCAGGACGTACACTGATTACGCTGTTGATGGCCACAGCGAAGAGAGTAACACTAAGGATACATCCCTGTGATATCCATCTTCTAGTGCACGGGCATTAGAAAGCACTCCTCCCATTCGGACCCTTTAAAAACAGTTAGATAAAAACTGCTGAATAAAAATAGGCAAGTGCCCACAAAGACCAAACTCATGAAGAGAATGTAAAATGCCATGACACCAGGCAGTGTCACATACCTTCTCCAGATCAAAGAAGACTGTGACCTGGTGTTGGTTAGTGAAGAAAGCCTCACAGACAGAAGCTTCCAAGGACAGTTGTGCATCAGAGGTAGACTGCATTTTTCTAAAACCATACTGAGCAGGGGATAAGAAAGCACCTGTCTCCAAAAACCACACAAGTCTAGCATTGACCATCTTTTCCAGAACTTTACATATACAAGAAGTCAGAGAAATAGGCCGGTAATTTGTTGTTTGTAGGTGGTCTTTACCTGGGTTGGGGATGGTATAACTACAGCAATACCCCAGCATGCCGGAAACTCACCAGATAACCAGATCTTATTAATTAATGAAAGCAAAAATGAAAGGGACTTATTTGACAGGTGACGTAAAAAGGCATAAGGAATATCATCACGACCAGGAGAGGTTGACTGATTGATTGACTGATTGTTGTAGAAACTGGCAGCACAACTGCCAGGGTCATATGCCACCAGACAACAAGCTAAAAGACGTAGCAAATAAAAAGTGCATATTCAGAAGAAAGTCAATAATCATTACTAGAAATAAAACACTGAAAATAATAAAAGAAAGTAAAAAGAAAATATCAGTTACTCATAAAAGTGGAAAGAGGCCCGCCTCCTGAAGAAAACTAAGAACATCAGTAAAATCGCTATAGGCTCCATCAAGCATTGAGGAGAGACAGTAGGCACCATCTGCCCTCCATGCTTATGGAGGAATATCTGACGCAGGTCCCCCAAACTTGGAGACTCAACCTGCAAGTGACGAACAGTAAGGGGAACAAGGCAATGACCATAGTATGGTTGAGTCTTACCACTCATCAGGAACCCATCTGTAAGCTGAGAGTGCCCCATGCGAAGCCTAGCAAGAGCCACCTCCAATCGCCGAGGCATGGAAGGGAGAACCCTTGGCACAAACACACTCTGAAGGACCTCTTTCAGCTTAATATGAGTGACACCATCCCAGCATCTCTGCCAACAAGTATGAATTCTGCACTGCAAGTAAGGTGTTACATCAGAAGCAGGAAGCAGATATTCGGGTGGGGGCTGTTGAGAAGCCGCATCCTTGGCCAATGCGTCCCCCTTCTCATCGCCCACCACACCAACATGTGCGGGAACCAAACAAAAATCTACCCTCTTCCCCCGACGACGAATGAGGAACAGCCACTCCAAGATTGCTAAAACTATAGGATGGGAAGAGTTAAAGGAGTCCAGGGCCAAAAGTGCCCCTTGAGAGTCGCTAAAAATAGTAAAATAATTGTCAGAGTGAACAAACACCAACTTCAGGGCTATAACAATAGTTGACAATTCTGTAGTAAAAACTGAGGTAACCAAAGGAAGACTACCACCACGGCTAAAATTGGGAAATACCACTCCAAAACCAACACCTGATGTGGATTTAGAGCCGTCAGTATACACAGGTATAGAACCACCATGACTAGAAGAATGTTCTAAAAATAACTGTAAAAGACACTGAGGAGCGACAGAATCCTTTGAGCCTGCAAAGACCTGCAGAAAGTTACCTTGGGCAATATCCATGGCACAACCCTTGGGATCCAAACAGGACTGACAGGTACTATTGACAAACCAAACTCCTCCATAATATCCCGAACCCTATAGCCAACCAGGTGAGGCATGCGAGGGTGTCTACTATAATACAAAAAACAAAACTGTTTCGTCACACAATCACACACAAGTGAGTCTGGAAGGCGACGAATCCAGAGCCAGCACTGTGCCGCAACAGACTGACGCAGTAGATCTAAGGGAGGCACACCAGCTTCCACCAACAGGCTGGGAATTGGAGACGACTGAAAAGCCCCAGTTGCGAGATGAAGACCAGCTTGATAGACAACATCTAGAGTTTTTAGTCTGGACTCTGTGGCAGAGGAGTATACCTCGCAGCCATATGACGCCTTGGAGGTTACAAACACCTGAAACAAATGCAAGAGCGTCCTCAGATCAGCACCCCAAGAGGTATGGGACAGAACCCTCAATAGATTGAGAGTCTTCATACATGATGTTTTAAGATTTTTGTCAATTGTGAAACCCATGTCAAAAGGCAGTCAAACGTCAGGCCCAAGAATTTCGTCTCTGTCACATAACGGAGTCTCCTGCCACAAAGCTGGAGATTAGGGTCTGGGTGTACCCCTCTCATCACAGTCTTAGAAGGGGAAACCGAAAACCCTTGGAAGTTGCCCAGGCAGAAATCTTGTCCAAGGCAAGTTGCATACGCCACTCAATAGCAGACATGCAGGAGCCAGAAAACCATATAGCTAAGTCATCCACATAAAGGGATGAGGATACCCCAGCATGCAGAGTGTCAGTGATACCATTGATGGCCACCACAAACAGGGAAACACTTAAGACATTCCTCTGTGGGACACCTTCCTCCTGGCACAGTGGCGCAGAGAGGGTAGAACCCACACGGACCCTAAACACACGATCAGACAAGAAGTCTCCAAGCAACACAGGCAGACGACCATGTAAACCAAAGGCATGAAATTGTTGGCGGATGCCATGGAGTCAGGCAGTGTCATAAGCCTTCTCAAGGTCAAAACAGCCACAAGATGTTGCTTAGAAGCAAAAGCTTCACAGATCGACGCCTCGAGCCTGATAAGGTCGTCTGAAGTGCACTGTAATTTACGGAAACCACTCTACAATGGAGAGAGAAAGCAGCCCTTCTCCAGAAACCACATAAGCCTGACATTGACCATCTTCTCGAATAGGTTGCACACACATGATATTAAAGTGATAGGGCGATAGTTGGTGACCTGGGAATGGTCTTTACCAGGCTTGGGAATGGGGAGGACAACACCCAACTTCCAACTCCTAGGAAGAGAGCCCTCACTCCAAAACCTGTTCAAGAGGTCCAATAAAAACTGAAATGAATCAGTCAGCAGATGACAGAGAAGAGCGCATGGAATGTCTTCAGGCCTGGAGCAGTGTCATGACACTCTGAGAGGGCAGCACGCAGCTCACAGAGGCTGAAGTCTAAATTATACGGCTCTCCACCACGAGAGGGAAAGTCAAGACTCAGCCTCTCCTGATTCCTACGAAAGGTAGCAAATAACTGAGAAGGATCCTTTTTTGAGACAGCATAAAACTGATTTGCAAAAGCAGACGCTGCTGCATCTGCTGCAGACACAAGTGTTCTCTGTGAAGTCACAACACTGGTGGAGATAGGGGTGAGAATCTGCCAGAAATCTTGCACACCTTTTTCCACACCATAGGCATTGGAGTCGAGGATGTAACTGTAGAAACATACGACCTCCTCGAGTTACGGCGAGCATACTTCATGACCCATCTACAGTGAGCACAGCTTAGCAAAACTGGATTTTTAGAAAAACAACATTACGATTGGCAAAAAACCGACGGGCAGCTGCTTTGTAAGCTCCCTTTGCTATGGAGCAGTCATCATTCCACCATGGCACAGGTCTCCAGGAAAAAACACCAGAAGTCTGTGGGATGGAATGAACCCCTGCTGAGAAAATGGTCTTAGTAAAATAACATTCGGCATCATCGATAGTTGAAAAATCAGTAACCCTGTTGGCAAATACACATAGTTCCTCAAAGAGAGACCAATCAGCCCTATCCAGACACCAGTGTAGCATACCGGCTGCAGGAACAGAGCGAGTAGACTGGACCATCACAGGATAATGGTCACTACCATGTAGATCATCCAAAACCTTCCAATAAAAATCAATGGCACAGTCAGAGGAGGAGATGGTAAGGTCAGTGACAGAATATGTGCCAGTCTGAACATGAAAATGGGTCGACCACACATCACTGAGGACAACCAAATCTAAATCCCCAACCAAAGAGGCAAGAAGATCACCCTGGGGATTCGAAATGAGTCATCCCACAAAGGATGGCAGCCAAGGAGTAGGAAAGGGGATGAAGGTTGGCTGATAAGGGTTTCTAGATCAGCATGCATAACAGGAATGGAAAGTGGAAGGTATAGGCAACAGATGGTATAGCGCCTCCCAACGTGCATCTGTACTGCTAGAACTTGAAAGGGAGACTGTATCGCAAAGGATATAAAGGGGACATCAGAACAGCACAAAATTGCACATCCACCGCTGTGAGCACCAGGAGGAGACGGATGAAAGACCTCACACCCCCTAGTAGAAGGGAACTGTCTGTCCCCCACCATCGTCTCCTGAAGACAGGCACATAGTGGGTTCAGAGCAGAGAGTAATAACTGCAATTCCTCCCAATTTGCCATGGCACCTCTACAATTCCATTGTAGTATACTGTGTGAGAATGCCATAGTACCCATAGTGAAGGAAGAATCAGGATGAGGGGTGAGACAACCTTGCCTCCCGACTGGGTGTGGATTGATGCTTATGAAAGCCCTTTGGAGGAGCCTGCCCAGCACCAGAAACCCGCACCCTCTGTCTAACATCCGAAGGCAAATGTGAGGACGAGGAAGTAAGTTTTACAACATTCTTTCTCGGAGTGGGCAGACCAGTTTTTTAGGAAGGCGGCTTGGGGGCCGCCTTTGAAGATGTAGAACGGCCAATGTTCCCACCAGATGGCCCGGAGGTGGAAGTAGAGTCCACTGGATTCGAATCTTTTGAGGAGGCCGTCCCATGCTTCAGATTTGAAGAACCAACGAGCTGTCCAACAACATCCCCAGGTGGGGATGGGACCAGAGGTGAACCTGCAGTTTCAGATGTCACCTGGCTAGATCCCTCAGCCCGCTGGGCAGAGGGAAGAGGACAGGTGTCGACAGAAAGGTCAACAACAGAGACCTTAGGTGGCCGGTCTTCATGCTCAGAGGACTCTGACGAATTACGTTGACGTTTGTCAGGTACAGGTAGAGCCTTGGGCATACTGGGTAGGACAGGAAAAGGAGCCCGGTCAACGTGAACATTGCCACCACCACAGAATTGTTCATGCTGTCAGCCACGTGAGTGGGGGTGGAAACTGTCTGAATAGGGAGTGGGCAAGGTTCATTTTCACAAACAGTGTGAATGGTGGGGACAGCATCCTGCAAAGCACTAGATGATGAAGTGGGCACTGGGCTGGGTTGAGGCCTTCTCGGAGATATAGGGCGGTGTACTGGTATTCCAAAAAGAACAGAAGCATAAATAACACCAGGCTGGAAGAAGCAAGTCTGGGCTCTCTTCTTAGCCTCAGGAAATGAAACCTTCTCAAGTATTCGAATTGATAAAATCTTTTCCAGGCAGTAGCGAGGACAGTTTTTAGAAGATACAGCATGAGGGCCCCCACAGTGATAGCATTTAAAGGGTCCTGGATAGTCACTGGCATGACTTGGTCTGCCACAGGAGATACCGACACCAGGAAGGCCAGCCTGTGCACAGCGGCAAAATCAGCTAACATGTCAATACCCGTGTCAGTGAAAACAGTGCTTTGGGATTGGAACATACAGCTTGACAGGAAGCAATAGCCATGCCAGTCTCACGCATCTAAGCAATGTCAATTTATCAAATGTCAAGAACACTGTTGGAGTCAGGGTCAAGATCCCATCTATCTTTTTTTGAAGGTGCTCAACCTTCACCACACCAAACGACCACAGCTCTTCCAACAGTCGCTCCTCTGAGTACCGGAGGATGTCACGAGAGAAAATTACTCCCTTACATTGGTTGAAGGCTCCATGAGGAACACAGGTAACAGCAGAACCAGCAACAGAGGTCAAATTCATTAGCCAGGAGCTCTCCTCTGGGAAGGACACCTCAATGAGAATGCTTCCATCCCCATGGGAAGAGATCTTGGGCTCGCTTCTCAAGCTGACACTATGGCACGGTGCAGCTCAAAGATATCAACATCTAGGACTGACCTTCCTATGGAGGATTTCAGCACCAGATACTTTGCATAAGAAGCCAGCGCCAGCTCTTCTGTGCTCAACCTCAAAGCCATACCTACCCGACGTGACCGCTTCTCAGTCCCAGTTGAATGCTGGGGCAAAGGAGGGCATTCACCAGGGTGGCAATAAAGGAGTCGCCAGAGTCGTCAAAGAAATTTTTTTTATCAGTGGCCATGTGCTTCAACAAAACCTTCATTCCCCCACCCCCCCCACCCACCATGGAGCCCAACAAGGGGAGGTCAGATGCCAGGTAGTGGGAGAGTATACACAGGTAACCACTGGGGAACCTGGATGAGGGCAACCCCAGGACGATAGGAGCCACCAGGCCCCTCAGTGACCACTTGGCCCTAGCCAACACTTGACCAGCCGATTGACCTGGTCGGGCCCAACCAGGCTGCCTGTCTAGCCAGAATAGGGGACCAAAGAGGTGTATTGCTAGCTGCAGGGCGCATCGTGCAGCATTGCTCAACCCCCAGGACTCCCATCTCCCAGCATTACGAGGCGCCACACACGGCAAACACGTGGGGAGGCGACAGTCCCGCCCTAGATGGCAGTGGACAGGGACTAACATCACCAGCAGGCCTCCTCCACCAGTGATGTAGGGGGTGCTTGGTCCACGAGACTGACAAATGCTGAACCCTACAAAGGTAGGCATGCCTTCAAAGTAGGTGGCACTGCCAGCCACGCTTCAAGCCCCGTCACCACATCAAGGTGACATCCCTCAGTGGGGACGACCAGGAGAAGAAACATGGCACTTCGGCAGAGCTGCCTGGAGTTCAGAAATAGAAAAGGGAACATTATGAAACTCTCTCCCAGAAGAGGCAATACTGAGACCACGAGACTGTAGACACTGACGGTGGCAAGCCGAAGACGTATCTGCATCCTTCTGTGACACACTGGCAAAATGATCAACAAACAACTTTGCAACAGCAAAAGGATCAGCCACAGTTCCACCTGATACTGATAAAACAGGAAGGGAGGGAACAACCTAATTTTCCTGAAATTTTCCTTTCATAGTTCCACACCTGAGTGAAGGAAGTCCTCGAACTAATGGAGGAAACATAACCCTTCCAGGATGAATGCCTGGCCTCCTTTAAAACCTGCCTCATATGATCTCGTGCCCTCGATATGCCACCAAATACTGAGGATGCCCATGGTGACAACGAAGTCGAGAGAAGGCGACTTGTTTGTCACTCACTGCATAACTGCAATCAAATTTCAACAAAGGAACTGGATGTTTAGGAAATTGACATCTTGTTCATGGAATAGGTATTGGGCCCTTAGGATTCCTAAGTGCAACAACTCATTGACAGAAAGCAAAAAGGAACTTAATTACCTGAAAGGTGGCCAGTCAGCCTTATCCAGAAGCCAGCGAGGAAGACGAGGCTGAGGTCCACCTGCACCTGCAGTTAAGAATAATGAAAAATGGTCACTGCCATACAGGTCTGACAACACATCCTAGGAAAAATCTGAAACACCATCAGCTGAGCATAAGGACTAATCAATGGCAATAAAGGTTCCAGTCTGGCTATGGAAATAAGTCATTTTATCGGAGTTGAAAATGCCCAAATCCTCATCTTCCACTAAAGAGGCCAGCTTAACACCCTGAGGGTTGGCATCACTGTTTCCCCATAATAGATGGTGACCATTCATATCTTCTAGTAACAGAAAGGAAGAAGGAAAGCCACAAAAAAGGTGTTCCAGATCTGCCCTTTCTACAGTAGCACTAGGAGGAAGATACAGACTGGAAACTTTATACGGAGAGCAACAGTCTGCAGGGGAGTGGAGATGTCCAGATGACTTTATGGAATATCCTGGCAAAGGAAGATAGCAGCACCTCCATGACAACTTTGGCCTGGCACAGGATCAGAATAAAAGGCATGGTAGCCAGAAAGACCAGAAGGAACAGAATCACCTACCATGGTCTCCTGGATGCACTTGCACAGAAGACTAATTGAGAATAAAGATAACACAATTCCTCATTGCTAGCATGTAAACACTGACAATTCCATTGAATGATAGAATCCACAGTCGAGGGATGATTATGAAGTGCGGGACTGTACACCTCACAAGCGAGTGGGTTTGGACTGATGCTTAGGAAGCCCCTTGGGAAGAGACTGCCCAGCACCAGGAACCCACACCCTATGTCAAATATCCATGGGCAAACGGAAGCATGAGGAAAAGGAAAGTTTTACAACATTCCTCCTCTGAGGTGTAATAACACTTGGCTCGGAAAGTGGCTTGGAGGCCGCCCTGGGTGATGTAGAATGGCCAGTGCCAACATCAGAAGCTCCAGAAGTGGAAGGAGTGTCCACAGGATTAGAACCCTGTGAGGATGACATTATATGTTTCAGAACTGAAACACCATCGGTCTGTCCAACACCATTCCCAGGTAGGGACCTGACCACAGGCAAACCATCAGCTGCAGCTTCCACCTGGCTAGACTCTTCAGCCTCCAGGGCAGAGGGAACAGGAGAGAGGTCGACACAAGGTTCCACAACAGAGACTGAAGTCAGGTGCAGCTTCCACCTGGCTAGACCCCTCAGCCTCCAGGGTAGAGGGAACAAAAGAGAGGCTGGCACAAGGCTCAACAAGAGAAATTTTTGGTAACCAGTCTTCAGGTTCAGTGGACTCTGAAGAACCACGGTGACATTTGCTGGATACAAATGGGGCCTGGGGCATACTGGACATGGTGGGAGACGGAGTTGTCAACTTAAACATCTGCCACCACCATGGAAGTGCGCAAACTCTCTGCCACAAAAGTGGGGATGGAAGCAGTCGGAGTAGAGGGTGGGCAAACATCAGTTTCGCACATGGGGACAGCATCCCACAAAGCACTAGGTGATGGAGTGGGCACTGGACTGGGTCGAGGCCATCTCTGACACACAAGACAGTGCACTGGCATTCCAGAAAGGACAGCAGCATAAGTAACTGCGGGTCTGGGCTTTCTTCTTGGCACCAGGAAATGAAACCCTCTCAGTTGTTCAAACAGACAAAATCTCCTCTTCCAGGCAGTAGTGGGGGCAATTTCTATAATTTACAGCATGAAGACCCACACAGTCATAGCATTTAAGGGGTCATGGACAGTCACTAGTATGGCGTAGTCCACCATGGGAGACACAAACAACCAAGAAGGCATGCCTGTGCACAGCAGCAAAATTGGCTGATATGTCCATAACCTTGACAGTGGAAGCATCTCTTTGTGGGGGACATGTATGGCTTCACAGGAAATGACAGCCAAACCAGCTTCACAGAAGTAGGCAAGGTCAACCTGTCAAAAGTCAGGAACAAGGTAAGAGTCGGGGTCAGGACACCATCAATTTTCTTCTGCAGTCGCTCAGTAGCCACCACACCAGAAGATCTCAATTCGGCCAACAACCGTGCCTCTGGGTATCGTAGGAGGTCAAGGGAAAAAATCACACCTTTGCATTTGTTAATGGCAGCATGAGGACCACAGGTAACTTGCACACCAGAAACAGAAATGGGAGCCTGTAATTGGGAACTCTCTTCTGGGGAAGACAGCTGAGTCAGGAGGTTTTCATCCCCCTGTGATGAGATCTTAGGCTCTCTCCCACATGCATACACAATGGCACAGTATAAATAAAAGAAATCAATTTCATGCACTGACCTACCCAAAGGAGTTTTCAGCACTTGATATTTCGCATAAGATGCCAGCACAGTTTCTACTAGGCTTAACCCCAGAGCCCCACCAGTCCAACATGACCGCCACCCAGTTCCAGCTGAATGCTGGGGCAGAGGAGGATAATCCCCAGGAGTCTGGAATGGCTCCAGAGTGGCAATCATGGAAGAGTCCAAAGGGTGTCCATGGACAGGTGCAGTGTCATCAACAGGAATCTTATTTAATTTCTTCATGTAGCATAAAAAAAAACTTCATTCCCCCACCCCTCCACCCACCATGGAGCCCAATGAGGGGAGGTCTTATGCCAGGGACAAATCCACTGGTGAGCTCAGAGGTGGCAGGAGAATATATGCATGTAACCACCAGGGGACCTGGCAGTAGTGACTCTAGGACGATAGGAGAAACCAGGCCCCCCAGTGCCCACTTGACTATAGCCAATGCATGACCTGCCGATTGACCTGGTCAGGCCCAACCAGGCCACCCATCTTGCCAGAATAAGGGACTAAAGAGGTGTATTGCTAGCTACAGATTGCATCATGCAGCATCACCCAAAGCTCAGGACTCCCATCTACCAGCATTACAGGACACCTTGCATGGCAAACACGTGGGGAGGCAACAGTCCCACCCTAGATGGCAATTGGGCAGGGATTAACATCACCAGCAGGCTTCCTCCTCCTCCACAAGGGATGTAGGGGGTGCGTGGTCCATGTGGCTGACAAATGCCGAACCCTATAAAGGTTGGCACGCCTCCAGAGTAGGTGGCACTGCCAGCCGTGCCTCAAGCCCCACCACCACGTCAAGGTGACCCCCTTCAGTGGGGGGAAACACTGAGAAACTTTCAGACTACCTAACTTGCAAAACCCGCTTCTCAACACTACCCCCTTCAGATGTTCTTCATATTACACATACCCTATCAGATGCTGAAGCTTCCTTACTGTGGCTACCCAATAAAAATGAGTACCTAATTGTTATTACAAAGGTCTCAGAATATCCAGTCGATGCCACGAGAACTTCAGGCTGTGCAAGGAATCTTAGCCCCTGAAGACTGGAAATTTCTCAGAGCACCTAGCCCCAAATCTGCAATTATGGTCCGATTTTCCGACTTCCTCAAACTGTTAATTTTTTCATGCAGATTACAAGAGCATGAAATTGTACACTTGAAAATATATATCTCACTCTCAAATGTCCAATGGTTACCGTACGAGCAATTGCCAGAAATTAAAAAAGAAAAAAAAAAAGTTTACCCTTGAATCTTCCAGAGAATGGCTAATAACCATACAAATATAACTGTAAACAATATTATATATAGCGTATTCCTAGGGATAAAACAAGGTGAAATAATGATCATGATAGAAATATAATGTTTATTGTTGCCTGAAAACAATGGAAAAGGATGATGGTGGAGGGATTGTGGTGGTGGATGGAGGGAGGAAGGGAGGTGTTTGGGTGAGGAATGGAGGATGGGATGAAGAATTCTTGCTATGCACACCAACTATGGTATTCAGGGGGTATATGGGGGTACAGGCGACTGGGAGGCCATAATGATTAGACAGCCTAGTTCGACAGAGGCAGGCAGAGAGATGGCGAGGGGGGTCAACCTCCCATTAGAGGCTGAATCCGGCTATATTCCAACAAAATACAGTCGTTCCAACTGGCTTGGTCTCATATACGTATTTATAAAAAAAGGTGTTGCCATTGAAAGACAAAGGACTTTATGCTACATTTTCCAAAACTACCTATCATTAGCAGGCATAGGTCTTTAGAGGTTAAGGGACCATGTTATGTGTCCTGGCATGGGCCACTGCTGATAGAAAAAAATATCAAATTCTTCCCACAAGGACTAAGATCTTTAAAAGAAACAGTAGCAGACACATGCATGCTTTGAAACCTTTGTCAGATCCCTTGTTGATGTGACACAAGAAGTTACCTTAGGGTCTTCAGATTTTTGTAATTTACATATACCTTACAGCATGCCAAAGAATCCTTATTGTGACTACCCAGTATAAATATGTAACTAAACATTATTATTCTAGCATATAGACATCCTGACTATTTGAGAAGAACTGGAAACTGCACAAGGAATTGGAAGTGTTCATGTTGTGTGTCCTTGCAAGGATCATTGCCAATATAAATAAAATCCAAATCTCCTCAGTGGGATCAGTGTACCTTAAAAAAAAACAAAAAAAAACAGGATGCCGAGACTGGTGACTGTCCACTGTTCAGGTGCTGAGTTATTGTTAGTCTCCACCTACTATTTACGTGAAGCCTACTGTTTTCGTTGGTATTTGAAATACCCACGTGGCAGGGTGAACCCGACACCACCACCCCAGGAGGAGAATATGAGGGGGGTCACACCCACCCCACAAGGGGACGACAGAGAAGCTGGCTTATCTGGCTCACCGTCCAGGCTAAAGCGACATATCTCTCCCGTGACTCAGCGCCCCTCTTCCCCACAGTCCCCGCAGAGGAGGTTCACCTTGATGTGGTGGCGGGGCTTGAGTGTGACTGGCAGTGCCACCTACTTTGAAGGCATGCCTACCTTTGTATGGTTCGGCATTTGTAGGTCTCATGGACCAAGCACCCCCTACATCACTGGTGGAGGAGGCCTGCTGGTGATTTTAGTCCCTGCCCATTTACCATCTAGGGCGGGACAGTCGCCTCCCCACGTGCTTGCCGTGTGTGGCGTCCCGTAATGCTGGGAGACGGGAGTCCTCGGGATTGAGCGATGCTGCAAGATGCGCCTTGCAGCTTGCAATACATCTCTTTGGTCCCTTATTCTGGCTAGATGGGCGGCCTGGTTGGGCCCGACCAGGTCAATCGGCTGGTCATGCATTGGCTAGGGTCAAGTGGGCACTGAGGGCCTGGTGACTCCTATAGTCCTGGAGTCGCCCTCATCCGGGTCTCCCAGTGGTTACCTGTGTATACTCTCCCACTACCTCTGGGGTCACCAGTGGTCTTTTCCCTGGCATCTAACCTCCCTTTGTTGGGCTCTATGGTGGGTGGAGGGGTGGGGGAATGAAGGTTTTTTCTTTTATTATGGAATCCACTCCCCCCGAATTTGGTGCTCGTGTGGAGGACGGCCAGACCTTTGAGTCCCCTGCTGGTGAAAACCCACATTTAAGGGTACTTTTTTCTGCTGGAATCCGAGAAACAATTGCATACGATACTCTTTATGCTGCCATGAGGCTTTTTGGTGTCATGAGCAGGTTAAAGTTGATTTTGTGTGAGGATGGAGCCTCATTTGACGCTTATGTTACCTTCTGTGGGAGCGCTTCTGCATTGGCTACTTTTGAAGCTTTAGATGAAGTTACTGCGTTACTTAGATGCAAGGCTAAACTTTTCAGTGTAGCAAATCTGTCTGATAACGACCTTGTCTTCATACCAAAGCCTTTTGAGGATGATGACAACATTTCTGACATTCCTAGAGACGTTCCTAGGCCATAGTGACATGTCGTCACATATAAGGATAGACACAACAATTTTATCAAAGGATCTGAATGCCTCGAGAGGAAAATAGGAAATATCCCTGAGGGGAATTTGAAGAGGTATGGGAGGAATTTGTTAGTTAAAGCGGGGAATGACACACAGGCCGTCCTTTTGTCTAAATTTACACCATCTCCTGACTCGGTTCTTCAGTCTGTTGTCCCACATAAAACCTTCAACACTGCTAAAGGAGTCATTTACAGCAGTGATCTTTGTGACTTTTAGGATGAAGAGATACTGCGTCATTGTCCTGCAAATGTTATTGAGGTAAAGAAACTGAAAGGCGCAAATTCCGCTATTTGTTTGACATTTTCATCACCTCATCTACCGGACTACATCAAAATCAGACATCTGAGATTTCATGTCAAGAAGATTCGCCGTAGGCCAACACAGTGCTATAACTGTTTCGAATATGGTCATGCGAAGGACTCCTGCAAAAGTTAGAAGTTATGCTTCATTTGTTCTGCCAGTCATGACCCTGAATCATGCTCTAACTCTAAGTTCTGCAAGCATTGCGATGGTGATCACTCTCCGAATTCAAAAACGTGCCTGCGGTACCAGTTCGAGCAGCAAATCATTGCGCTCACAGATAATGAGCATATTAGCTTTGGAAGTGCTCGGCATCGGTTGTTGATGGCCCACAAACACCCTAGCTCCAAATTTTCAAGTATTGTCCAAGGGTTTCGATCCCATCGTTCTGATAGACAGTCCTCTCAACTTCCTTGCACTAGTGTTAGCAGCACTAAACAGAATGTCCCTCAGTCACCCGCTAAGTCTCTTCCAGCTTCTGGTGATAAGTCATCTGTTGGTCTTTCAACTTCTTCAGATTTGCATTCATCCCAAGCCCTTCGAGGTGCTGGTATTGTCTCTGGTAAGGGCCCCTCCTTTTCTCAGTTGTCCTCTGCCCAGTCATTGTTACCTCACACTTTAAAGGCCGTCAGTAAGCAGAGTGCGGTTGCTCCCTCTGTGCGGGACCACTCTCGAGCAATCTCGTTGTCTCCCCGTACTTCAAAGGCATTCAGAAAGCAGAGTGCAGTTGCTCCCTCTGTGAAGGAGCACTCTTGTACAACAAATGCAAAGGCTGACAATGACTTCACTTGTCCTCACCGTTCTAAGAGATCCCGGAACTCTTCTCCCCCTATGGATACTGGTGGTATTCCACTATACAATAAGTTCTCAAATCTTGATAAGGACTGTTCACCTGATGACCGTTCGATGGATGTCTCTCCTTTACCTTCTGTCTCTGACCCCCCTGTAGTGGCTGATACAGCTGTCCATCCCCTCCTGAGGCGACAAAAACCCGTGTCTGTTTCATCTGAAACTTCTAAGTTTCCAGTCACCAAATCCGATGTTGACAAGTCCGTGAGGAGCCGTCGTCTGTCATTGCACCCTGATACCAAACGTGTGTCTTCATCTTCCCAACCGTGTAACGGAAAGATTGGGGCTTCTGACGTTAGCAAGTAATTTTCCATTCTGACATCTTCCAGTGGCAATGTAAGGGTCTTCGCTCTAGGTCTGAGCAACTAAAAGTTCTGGTGCATGACTTTGATCCAGGTATCGTTTGTCTCCAGGAGACCATGTTGGGCTCAATCCTGGATTGAATTATGTCTTTCACAGGTCTCCCCCTCCACCAGGAAATCGGGCTCATGGGGGTGCAGCAATAATTGTTCACAGGTCCTTGCAGCACTCTTCTGTTCAATTGCAGACGACTCTCCAAGCTGTTGCTGTTACAGTTGTACTGGAATATTCACTCACGGTATGCTCCTTGTATCTTCCACCTGGTGGTGGTTTCAGTGAGCAGGACATTGAAGACTTAATCCATCAGCTTCCTGCCCCCTTTCTCCTTCTTGGGGACTTTAACGCCCATAATCCACTATGGGGTGGTAAAATTTTGGGTGCTGGTGGGAGGATTATAGATGACATATTCCACTCATATAATATCTCATTTTACCATGATGGCTCCATGACTTACCACAATGTCTGTAGTGGAGCTTCCTCCTCTATTGATTTGAGCTTGTGTTCTCCCTCCATCCTTATAGATTTTCATTGGTCAATAAATCCTTTTCTGAATGGAAGCGATCATTACCCAATCCATTTAAAGTGTGTGAAAAATGTCCCTCCTCATACCTCTCCTTGGTGGAGGGAGCGAGAGGCTGATTGGTTGAATTATTAAAACAGTATACTTCTGGCTAGGCCCTTCGAGTCCTTTTCTAGTCACTTGAAAGCCTATGATTATTTTGTTGCTGTGATTATGGGCAGTGGCCGTCCCTATGTCAAAAGGTAAACCGAGTCGACCTGCAGTCCCCTGGTGGAATAAAACCGTGCCATACTAGGGAAAATTACGAGGAAATGTTAACGGCGTTACAAGACCAGTGCCTCAGCTGCCACGTGCCAAATTTACCAACGTGCCATGGCAAAGCAGTGTCGTAACTCTCAAAAGGCCAAGCAGGACTCCTGGATATCATACATCAACGGCATTAATTCCAAGACTCCCTCTAGGGTTATATGGAGGAAAATTAGAAAGCTTTCAGGCAAATTTATCCCATCTCTCAACCCGACATTGAAAATAGGTGGCGACCTCCTCACTGATCCTGCTGAGGTTGCAGAGACCTTAGGGAGGCATTTTGCTGATGTCTCCAAGTCCTCTATAATGTCAGGGAATGGTATTCCTGACATGCCTCTACCTTCTCCATCTTCTTTCAATGCTGCCTATAATGCCTGGTTCACACTTCGGGAACTGGAAGACGTTTTGTCATCGATTACCTCTACATCTCCAGGTGAGGACAACATCCTCTATTCAATGCTCACAAATTTGCCTGTTGTGGCTACGACATTCCTCCTAAAGATCATTAACAAAATTTGGGAAACGGGCATTTTTCCTGCCAGTTGGAGAGTTTCACTCATTATTCCCATCAGCAAGCCAAACAAAAATACCCTTTTGGCTACCACCTATAGGCCTATCACACTGACCAGCTGTGTTTGTAAGATGATGGAAAAGCTAGTTAATGCAAGGTTAGTGTGGTACTTAGAATCCGAAAAGCTGCTTTCTCCTCACCAGTTTGGGTTTCGGACGAACCATTCGACACTAGATCCCCTCCTGATCCTCTCAAATAAAATCCAGCAAAGCTTTGCCAACCTCTGTCAGACTATTGGGGTGTTCTTTGACCTCGAGAAGGCTTACAACACAACCAGGCACACTAGTATTCTTCTTCAGCTGTCTCGATATGGCATAGAGGGAAATATGTTTTGTTTTATCCGCTCCTTCTTGTCGGAACGATGCATTAAGGTTCGTGTCAGAAATGTTGTATCCAGCCCTTACAGGCAAGAGGAGGGTGTTCCCCAAGGCAGCATTCTTAGTGTCACCTGTTCACTGTGGCTATCAATGGCGTTCTTGATCAGATTTCCCGCCCTGTATGTTGATGATTTGGCAATTTGTGTGTCTGGCTATGACACAGTCGATATTAGTCATCACCTGCAAAAGTCCATAAATACTATTTGTCGTTGGTCTGATGATAATGGTTTTTGCTTTTCATCTTCTAAGACTGTTGCAGTCCGCTTCACTAGAAGCACACACCAGGAGGTTGTCCCACATTTAAAGTTAAACAATGACATCATCCCTTTTGATAAGGGGGTTAAGTTTCTGGGCATGATCTTTGACTCACGTCTCCCTTGGTCACAGCACATTGATTATCTGAAGCTTAAAGTCAAAAAATCATTGAATATCCTTAGGGTGGTCTCTGGTTTAGATTGGGTTGCTGATAGGAACTCCCTTCTCAGGCTCTATAACTCTTTGTGCTGGTCACAGATTGACTATGCTTGCCAAATTTATTCCTCTGTATGGAAGACTAAACTTCATGAGTTTGATGTGCTCCACAATACGGTCTATGACTGTGCTCGGGTGCCTTCTACACTTCCCCCGTGAAGAGTTTATATGTAGATACAGACCAGCTTCCTCTGGACTTAAGCAGGCATGAGTTAGGGCTTCGTTACATTGCGCGAATTAAGAGCAATCGTTACACCAATCCTTGTGTTGATGTTCTGTTGCAGTGTGACTTGTCTAAGTTCTGTGGTTCAAGAGTCTCTATACCATTCCAGATTTGCATGCTATCTGTGGATGAAGCATTGCTGAGGGAGGAAAAAATTGAACCAGTAAGCGACAGCAATCTCCCTTCTTGGCTCATGCTGGAACCTAATGTGTGTCCCAAAACCATATGTAGGAAAACCTCTTTGGATGAAGAAACTAAATCGAAGTTTTTGCGCCATAACCTTCTCCACAGGGACTCAGTAAAGTTGTATACTGATGGCTCAATGTCACCCCTTGGTGTAGGCTGTGCTGTTGTCCATAAAGGGGATGTAAGTCTTGGACGGCTTTCAAACAATGCGTCTGTTCTCACTCCTAACTAACTGCTATTGAGAAGGCTCTTGAAGAGGCTTACTCAATGCCGGGAATGACATTTACAATATATTCAGACTCCTATGGAAGCTTGACCGCCATTAAGCAGTTCAATACATTCCACCCTATAATAAGGAAGATTCAGTCTTGGCTCTGACGCCTTGTTGCAAAGTATAAATTTGTTTTGTTCTGCTGGATACCGTCACATGTTAATCTCTATGGGAATGAGTTTGCTGATAAAGAGGCAAAATCGGCATGTTCTCTTCCTTCTGTTGGATATAATAAGGTTCCCTATTCTGATTTGAAGACCATTTTCCGTAACTTTGATCTGAGTGGCAGGCGAGATGGGCTTCCCCTTCCCTGGCCAATAACTCGAAGTATAAAGAGATCCGGCTTTCGTTCTATGTCTGGTCATCCTCTTCTCAGGCTTGTTGAGGTTTTGAGACGAGGTTGACTAGGCTGCAAATTGGCCATACACGTTTGGCTCATAGGTTCCTTTTGGACCAAGTGGTCCCACCCTAGTGTGACATCTGTCATGTCACAATAACTTGCAGGCATTTCTTATTGGTCTGTCCAACCAATGCCCATTCTCGGGTGAAATTTTTAACAAACAGGGGATCCCTATCAGTTGTTTTAGGTAATAGGGCAAATGTTTCTAGTCTTATGGCGTTTTTAAAGGAGACAGGGCTATACTGCAAGCTGTAATTAGTGTTGTCATAGTTATATTTTAGGGCTTGCTGTCTACATCTGTTTTCATTTTACCTACGATTTTTAGTTGCATGACTATTGTGTAGTAGTTTTCTCGATTTTTATACTCATTCTTTTAAACTATCGTCTTTCATATCTCACTCATCAAAGCACATAATGACCTCCCAGGTCCCAGTGCATGGTCTCTGGCCTAAACTTCATATTCCATTCCATTCTTCCCCGCAGCCAGACCACCCGGCAGTATACAGGAAATGTACACTACTCTTCAGCAGTGGGAACACTCACCAGAATTGGGGTGGGACTTGCAGTGGCAAAGTTCCAAGCACACCCTCGGACGCCGATTCCCCTGGATCGGCCTCCTATTTAATATAGGACTCAGGAGGAGCCTCAAGGGTTGCTCTTCCCCTACGGCAGGAGGGCATGCTCCATAGAAGCTCTGGCAAAAGCCGAGAGACTTCATCCGACCTCTTCCTCCCCCCGTCCCTAGGACCAAACCTTTCCCGTCGGAAGGAAGGCACGCTCCGTTGGAGCTGTGGCAAAAGCCTAGAGAGTTCGTCTGACCTCTTCCTCCCACCGCCACCGGGACAGGAATCCCAACCCCCACGGAAGGAGGGCACGCTCCATTGGAGCTGTGACAAAAGCCTAGAGAGTTCATCTGACCTCTTCCTCCCACCATTGTTGGGGCAGGAGTCCCAGGCCCTACAGCCAGAGTGCAGGCTCCGCCGGATCCGTGGCTGTGACCGGGAGAGCCCAAAAGGCACTATCTCTCAGCTGCCCGGGTCGGCAGTGTCCTGATGAGTCTCCCCTGACTCCTCCTGCACTCTTGCCTTCCCAAGGAGCACAGGCAGTGTCTAACGGGGCTGCCTGATCGAGGGAACGTCCCCTGGACCTCTCCTGCATATCCCTGGAGTTTCAGTGAGCCCCTACAGGCCTGCCAAGCAGGAGGCTCGGCCCTAGGTCACCCTCCCTCCGCTAGTCCCCAGGCTCCTATAGAGGGGAACACCTTTACTTCCACCCACCACCTCTTCGGCAGAATGAGGCACCCCTCTCCCCACCTCTCTACCCGAGAGGGTTGGATTTGCTCCTCTACAGGCTCCTCACCCAAGACCAAACTGCACGAGATATCGCTGAGGCCAGGTGTCCGGTCCTTGCAGCCTCACCTTCCCCATGTGCCATGGGGCTCCGCCAGGATGAGAGGCTGCAGTCCAGCCCTGACGGCCTCCTCCTTCAGCCGAGATTGCAGTTCCCAGAATCAGTAGGCCTCCCCAGATGCTTGCTGTGGCAGTTGGACCTCCCCTGGTGCAGGTGGCTGCAGTTCCTTCCTGACGGCCGCCCCTGCTGGATGAGACGACAGCCCAGTAAGGACATCGCTCTCCCCCTGGCCGACCCTAGGCCCAGGCTTCCCCAGGTCCTCTCCCAGGGCCCCAGTGACGACTGAGGGCCAACACCAAGCAGCACGCCTTCTGGTCCTCTTCAGCCCTAGCCCAGAGAGCCCTGCTTCCAGCCGGGCCAATGTAGATAGGGAGCCGCCCAACACACCACCCGCCCGCTCCTCCCTGACTAGTGGCGGCTACACGGACCACCCTCCCCTAAACTACTCACCGGATGGCCCGCCTCCCATGTCTGGCCACCATCTGGAGCTCCCAGTGTAGGCCCTTCTGCCCTGTGGGCCGTGTCTCCCTTCTGCACGAATTGTGTGTACCAGACACTATGATTACCTGCTCCCCTAGTGCTATTAGACCCGTCCCCCAGTGAACTAATCCTTGTGACTCCTCCCTGTACTCGCGGTGTGTATCCCCGGTGTTGTATAACCCTCCCCATTGCTCCACCTCCTCCCCGTACATCTTCCCCCTCCCGTCAGCTGCGGTATTAGCTCCCCTCAGTGTGTCATAGTCAACTCTACCTGTGATCTCATACACAAACTGTTCAACATCCCTCCCTCGGGATCAGCTCTCCGATAGTTACAACCCTTCTCACAGTGTCACCCCCCCCCACCAGGCAGTATATATCGTGTGATCCTTCCCCAGTGTGCTCTCCCTCTCCCTCCCCCAGACCCCCAGCCCCCGTCCCCCACACCAACAAACCTACCCTAGACTCACTAATCCCCCTCCCCCATCTCTCCCCCTCATCAAGTGTGAGACATCATATACTCTCATCCCATGTGACACGTACGTAGTCTAAGATTACCTAGGGCCTTGTCTATGTTACACGTATATATTGTATTAGCTAGCCCCTCGTCTATGTTACGCAAATCCCTAGGTTTAAGGGCTTGAATATATGCTGTCACCTATGCCATGGACCTGACGGAACGGGTATACTGTATTATGCTGTCTGTATATGGGAATATGACATACCTGACATATTGTGTTAGTATTGTCTGTGACACTGTGTAGATAGAACCTTAATTCTGGAAGGTGAAATCCCGTGTATAAGCCAGACTTGCTGAACTAGGTGGAAAGTGATTGTTGTATATATTGTTCTAAGTCACTGTAAGTTCTTTAGTTTTGAACATAGAATGGTGTGTGTTTATCTTTTGATAATATATAAGTGTGCCTTGGACCAGTGGTGTTTGTGTTTTTCCTTCCTTGCTGGTATCGACCTGGTTGCGAATAAAGAACCCAAGGTTGCACCGCGTCTGTATCGGAGAGGTTGGGGCACAGAACACGCTGCATACCACTGGTGGCTAGCGGTGGTTCTTGACCCGGTGGTGGAACAGCAAGGAATGAAAATTCACACACATGGCAGCCAAACCACATGTACAGCTTTAAGTTTTACTCCGAACTGTACGACATACACACATATATGTCTATGATCATGGCTATACTAGACATAAGTTTGGGAATGACCGAGAAAAAATAGCAGTCACGCAAGCTCCCCCACCTCAGAAAGATTGTCTGAAGTATAGCCACTAAAATAGTCCTGGAGCTAAAGTGGGACCAGTTTCAACAAATCGTGACCCAAGTTGTCACACCTTCACTAGGGAAGGTCGTCACCTACTCCCAGCTGGATGCACTCACCTACAATGGGAACTTAGACAACACCCTAATTCAAACACGATGTCTCCTCGCCACTGCCTACCTGGAGGTAGATTAACAAACCCGGGACCAACATGTGTTTCATACTCTCCTATGAATACTCCTCAGCATGGTCAGGGAACACTTCACCATCTGCGACCTGACTGGAGATATTGACAGGGACATCCAGTTGGTGAGGTGCCTGCTCGCCTCCTGCAACACTCCCCAACAAATAGGGGCAGTAAGCTGAGTCCCCATCCACAAGCCACCCTCTAACAAGCCTCGGACACCCACCACAAACCCCCCGCACCTGGAACTGTCAGTCCTACCATCAATCCCTGGGAATTCATAGCATGCAGCCATTACTGCCCCATACACGAGATTCGAGAACAGTTAAAGGCTGACTGGTGGATGGCTGTGAACCAGGGCTGCCGCAAGGTGTTGGCTGTCGAAGATGATCCAACAGACAAACCTTCCCCTCTCATCAAGGCCCCCGACACTGAAGAAGTAGACATGGGAAGTGAAGGGGATCATGCCTCACCCCAACTGGATTTTTAGGACTGCCCCCTCACCTCCTCACAGTGGTGGGGGCCACATCCCACAAGTACAGCCCCCCAGTCTACTATAAGGCCAGGCTGATGGGGTGAAGGCTTGACTGCTGGTTGATGGGGGAGCAGCCAGGTCTTGCCTATACCACCATTTCTACTCCCGCTATGCTAAGGCTTTCGGCCCCCTCTTCCCCACCTCAGCCCACCTCGTGGATGCGGGGGACGGCCCCCTGCCAGTCCATGGGGAGACACGGGCTCTCCGTGTTCAAACACATCAGAAAGCAACCGTCCAACATCAGGTCATTATATCTGACTCCACTTCCCGTGCCTACGATGGTTACTTGGGGTTGGATCTGTTGTAGAAGCTCCGGGCCAACATCGACTGCCACAGGAGATGGTTGCACTTTAACAAGTCACCAGATTCGACCCCCCAACCTCTCTGCATGTGTCATCCTTCATCTTCCCCCCCTCCCTTTCCCTCTGTTCCCGCAAATACTCCACCTTCCCCACCCCCACCTTCCCCGCTACACTCTCCTCCGCCGTCACTATTCCTCCCCACCACGAGGCCTGGCTCCCCTTGCACCATTCCGCCGGCACCCAAGTAGTGTTCTCCCCAACCGCACTGGCAGGCGCCACCGCCTCCTACCTTCTTTCCCCCACTTTCCTACCTCCCTCACCTCACCATGGTTCGTGTGGCTAACATCTACACTTCACCCCTCACCCTCCCTAAGGGCTTAGTGGTGGATGAAATGGAGGAAGCTGAGCCCTGCACCACCCCCCTCCCCCCACCTCCCCTGCCCTACCCCCATTTCCCAACCACCTCTCCCCCCAACAAACCATCGATTTGCAACGACTTCTGGACTTTTAAGACATCTCGTCGGGACCTAGGGACATCGGATATACCACCATCCTGTCCCACGAGATTCACACAACGGGACCTCCCACCTGGCAACGTGCTCGCTGGAAGAACCCCACGTAGTGGGCGGAAGAAGACCGGCAGGTCCAGGACATCAACCAGCCCATGGTCCTCTCCCGTCATCCTCATCAAGAAGAAAGGTAGGATGCTGCAATTTTGCATAGACTACCGTCGCTTAAACGATGTCACCACCAAGGACGCCACTCCCCTACCAAGAATTGACGATTCCCTGGACTCCCTCTATGGGACCTCCTGGTTCTCCACCTTGGACCTACAGCCAGGATACTGGCAGGTCCCCGTTCAGTTGGAGGATCAAGGTAAGACAGTCTTCTCTACCAGCAACGGGAAGCACTACAAATTTAACGTGCTCCCTTTCGGTCTTTGTAACGCCCCAGCGATGTTTTCCTGCCTGATGGAGTCCGTGCTCAGCGGCCTCATGTGAGAAATTTGCCTCTCCTACCCGACAATGTCATCATCTTCAGTAGGAGCTGGGCCGACCATCTCCACCGCCTACGCCAGGTCTTCTCCAGGATACGCCAAGCCGAGCTCAAACTCCACCCATCCAAGTGCGTCTTGGCCCAAAGATCAGTCTTCTTCCTGGGGCACGTCATATCGAAGGAAGGCATCACACCTGACCTGAAAATCTCAAGACTATAGCCGAACTCCCCCTGCCATGAAATTCGTGTGTTCATAGTTCTCGCCCCCTATTACCAGCATTTTGTGAAGGGGTTTGCAACCATCGCGAAGCTGCCGCACGACCTCACCAAGAAAGGGGAGCCATTCACTTGGACAGAAGGTTGCCTCCAAGCCTTCCAGACCCTCAAAGACAAACTCATCTCGGCCCCCATAGTGGCGTTCTCCAATAATACGATACCATTCTGCCTGTACATCGACGTCATGTTGGTGGCCATCGGCGCTGTACTAGCCCAGGTGCAAGACAGCAGGGAGCATATCATCACTTGTGCCAGCCACACCCTCAACCAGGCGGCACGTAACTAAGTGGCCATGAAACGAGAGTGTCTCAGTATCATCTGGGCACTCGATTACTTTCACGCATATCTGGCGGGTACCCACATTACCATCATCACGGACCATCAGTCCCTACAGTGGGTCTGCCAATCCGACATCAAGAATGCGCAGATGATCCGCTTAGGGGAGACCTTAGAAGAATTTGACTTTGACATATCATATCGGCCCAGCAAGCTCCACACGAATGCCGACGCCCTCTCCAGGTTCCCAGACTGCTCCCACCGTCCAGACTGCTCCCACCCTCCTGCAACATTGGTAGGCGAAGGATCGCCCCGATTGGTTGCCCGCCCATCTATTCTCCAAGTTACAATGGCACGGCGAGCTTCTCTACACCCATTCCGGCCACATAGCTCTTGACCCCGACGCCATCCTAGACACCCTCACCCACCTTCACACTAACAATGGGATACACCTCGGCACGAGAAGATTGCTCCAGACTTTCAATGACATCTTCTGGGCCCCACACGCCTCCAAGCTTGTGCAACAAGTTGTGCAAGCATGTCAAGCGTGTGCCCTCGGGAAAGATGCCACTCACAGGCCGGGCCCCTCCAGCCACCTTGTGGCCAGTAAACCTTGGAAATTGCTATCAGTTGATGTCGTTGGGCCCCTTCCACCCAAATCAGACTACCGCTACATCATTACGGTTGTAGACACATATTCTAAATTCCTGACAGCATACCCCATGAAAGAACACCATGCCCTCGCTGTCACCGATGCCCTGACTCGCCATGTGTTCCTGTATTTTGGCATCCCCCATGCCCTCTATTCCGATAATGTGCCTGAATTCACAGGAAGAGTTTGGAAGGAACTACCTGCCCTCTCGGATATAATCTCTCCCACTCCTCCCTGTACTGGATGCAAGGGAATGGCATCTGCGAGCATAGCCACTGCACTCTACTCAATCAAGTGCAGACCAGGATACAAGCCACACAAGACGACGACTGGCCAGCGCATGTCAAAATAATACAATGGGGGATGAACATATGCCCCTGCAAGGATGGCATCACACCACATGAACGGATATTTGGTAAACCGCCCCTACTACTCCCCCTCCGCTGCCACCTACAAGCCCCCACAAACCCCACCTCGTCCAATCCCCTACACCATCTGAAACAGAAACTCTAGCACCTGCAAGCCACACAAGACCTGGCCCAAGATGCTACACCAGCCAGCCTTACAAACCAGGGGACCTTGTCATGGTCGCCACCCTACCTACCCCACACAAGCTTGCTCCTCGCTATATGAGCCCCTACGAGGTAGTGAATGTCCCTAACCCCTACCAAGTCACCATCAACTACCACAACACGACCCGCACCTACAGGAATCGCCACATGCATCGCTCCCCAACACTGTACACATCATCCCCTCAGCGACACAGCCCGCCGACCCCCCTATGCCTAACCCCCAGTGCCAGACAATTCCTACGCCTGCTACCTCTTCCCTTCCTTCTCCCCCACCGACACCCCCACCGCATCTACTGCTCCCACCCCAACCCCCAACTTCAATCACACCTGGTCCCCCGACAGCCTCCTCCTCCGCGATCTCCACCTCCATCCCACCCCTCCATCAGGCCCCTCACCCTCTCCTGATACATCCCTATCACCCCCATCCCCTCCAGCCACCACCACTCACCATCCTCCATACCCTGCTCCCATGCCCGCCCACCCCACCACCACCTGCGCCTCACTCCAACATCCCCCATCACCCCGGCCCCCCTCTACGCCGCCTCCTCCCTCCACATCACCCACCCACCCTTCCACCACCAGCTCCTCCTCACCCACACCCATCCTCACCAGCGCCCACACCAGATCCGGGCGCCTTTCCCGCCCACTTGCCCACTACGCCCACTCGCCCTCCCTACCCTCCACCCCCCCAACGCCGCCCCCCTTCTCCCCCAAACACACCACTCCCCGGAGAATATTCCAATTGCCTGCCCCACTAAGCGGATTACCCCGAGACGCCCTCATTTTATGAGGGCGTCAATGACCTACCTCTTCAGTCTACAATCTGACATCTTCCAGCACGCCCTGTCACCACCACAGGAGATGAAAATTACACACATAATCTGGACCCCACCCCAGAGGCACAAGCGCTGCCTCCACGGCACCGACCAGCTCTTCTGTCTCCTGCAGCGTACCTTTTTACCTTCATCTCTCACCGTGCTCTACTTCCCATATCTCCAATCCAACCCACGGACAGCCCACTGGACCAACTTCCTTCGCCACCTCACACCCTCCCACTGCACCGCCACCTCTGACACTTTCCAATTCCAGTCATGAGGACGTGACTTTCACCCCCATGACGGTGGTGAAATACCCGCACGGCTGGGTGAACCCGACACCACCACCCCTGGAGGAGAGTATGAGGGGGTGACACCCACCCTACAAGAGGATGACGGAGAGGCTGGCCGACCTGTCTCACCATCCAAGTTAAAGTGACATATCTCTCCTGTGACCTGGTGCCCCTCTTCCCCGCAGCCAGACAACCTGGCAGTGTGCAGGAAAAGTACACTACTCTTCAGCAGTGGGAACGCTAACCAGAATCGGGGTGGGACTTGCAGTGGCAAAATCCCAAGCACACCCTTGGATGCCAAGTCCCCTGGATTGGCCTCCTATTTAATAGAGGACTCAGGAGGAGCCTCAAGGGTTGCTATTCCCCTACGGCAGGAGGGCATGCTCCGTCGGAGCTGTGGCAAAAGCCGAGAGAGTTTGCCCAACCGCTTCCTTCCACTGTCGCCGGGACAGGAATCCCGACCTACATGAAAGGAGCGCACGCTCCATCGGAGCTGTGGCAAAAGCCGAGAGGGTTCGTCTGACCTCTTCCTCCCACCATCGCTGGGGCAGGAGTCCCAGGCCCTACGGCTGGAGCGCAGGCTCTGCTGGATCCGTGGCTGTGGCCGGGAGACCCCAGCAGGCACTATATCTCAGCTGCCAGGATTGGCGGTGTCCTGGAGAGACTCTCCGACTCCTCCCGCACTCCTGCCTTCCCTAGGAGCACAGGCAGTGCCCAACGGGACTGCCTGACAGAGGGAACGTCCCCAGGACCTCCCCTGCATACCCTGGACTGGAGTTTCGGGGGGGCCTTACGGGCCTGCCAAGTAGGAGGCTCGGCTCTTGGTCGCCCTCCCTCCGCTAGTCCCCAGGCTCTTATAGAGGGAAACACCTCTAGATCTGCCCACCACCTCTGCGGTGGAACGAGCCCTACAGGCTCCTCACCCAAGATCAGACTGGGTGAGATGTCCCTGAGGCCAGGTGTCCGGTTCTTACAGCCTTGCTTTCTCCACGTGCTGTCAGTCTCCACCAGGATGAGAAGCCACAGTCCAGCCCTGACAGCCTCCTCCTCCAGCCGAGATTGCAGTTCCCAGAATCAGCAGGCCTCCCCAGACGCTTGCTGTGGCGGTCGGACCTCCTCCTGTGCAGGTGGCCACAGTTCCTCCCTGACAGCCGACCGTGCTGGACGAGACGAGAGCCCAGTAAGGGTATCGCCCTCCTCCTGGCCGACCCTAGGCCCGGGCCTCCCCAGGTCCTCTTCCAGGACCCCGATGATGACCAAGGGCCAGTGCCAAGCAGCACGCCTTCTGGCACTCTTCAACCCTAGCCTGGAGAGCCCTACCTCCAGCCGGGCCATCACGGCTAGGAAGCCACCCAACACACCACCCGCCACTCATCCCTGACTAGTGGCGGCTACACGGACCACTACTTGCCGGACGGCCCGCCTCCCACTCCTGGCCGCCATCTGGAGCTCCCGGCATAGGCCCTTGTGCCCCGTGGGCCGTGTCCTCCCCTCTGCACGAATTGTGAGTACCAGACGCTATGATTACCTGCTCCCCCAGGGCTATTGTACCCCTCCCCTAGTGAACTAACCCCTGTGACTCCTCCCTGTACTCACGGTGTGTCTCCCCCACGTTGTATAACCCTCCCGTGTTCCACCTCCTCCCAGTGCGTCTTCCCCCTCCCGCCAGCCACAGTATTATCTCCCCTCAGTGTGCCATAGTCAACTCTACCTGTGATCTCGTACGCGGAGTGTTCGACGCCTTTCCCCCAGGGTCACCTCCCCGATAGTGACAACCCTCCTCACAGTGTTGCCCCCCCCCTAATGGGCAGTATACATCAGTGTGATCCTTCCCCAGTCTGCTCTCCCTCTCCCTCCCCCAGACCCCCAGCCCCCGTCCCCCACATGAATAAACCCACACTAGACTCACTAATCCCCCTCCCCCCCTCTCTCCCCCCCCATCAAGTGTGAGACATCATATACTCTCATCCCATGTGACACGTATGTAGTCTACGGTTAGCTAAGGCCTTGTCTATGTTACACATATATATTGTATTAGCTAGCCCCTCGTCTATGTTACGCGAATCCCTAGGTTTAAGGACTTGATCACCTATGCCACGCACCTGACAGAACGGGTATACTGTATTATGCTGTCTGTGTATGGGAATATGACATACCTGATATCATGTGATAATACTGTCTGTGGCACTGTGTAGATATATCCTAAATTCAGGAAGGTGAAATCCCGCGTATAAGCCAGACTTGGTGAACTAGGTGGAAAGTGATTGTTGTATATGTTATTCTAGGTCATTGTAAGTTCCTTAGTTTTGATCATAGAATGGTGTGTGTTTGTCTTTTGATAATATAGAGGTGTGCCTTTGACCAGTGGTGTTTGTGTTTTTCCTTCCTTGCTACTACCGACCCGGTCGCAAATAAAGAACCCAAGGTTGCACTGCATCTGCACCCGAGAAGTCAGGACACAGAACACACTGCATTACTGTATTATTATTTTCCTCACCTCAGAATCTCGCAATAATTCCAGAAGAAGCTGAGACTGTGCAAGATATCTGAGTGGCCCAGGTTATGTTTCCTGGCATGGGTCATTGATGATAAAAAATATCCAAATGTCACTAATGGGATCAAGGTCATTGTAACAAACAGTAGTACACATATGCATTCTTTGACACCCTTTTCAGATATCTTGTCAATGTTGCACATGACGTTACCTTAGGGTCTTCAGATCTTGTTTATTTTACATATACCACATTGCTAAATACCCGTTGTTGCTACACAATAATAATTTATGGTGTAACAAACTAAAACCATTTTTTGTTTATGTTTCTGTTGATTTTTATGCTATTTCTTATCATTGTCAAGGCATAGATTCCGAATGTGCTCTTTGTTTTTGTGTAAATCTCTAATTACAGGAATTATGCAACAACATATGCATCATACAAGGACAGGAACTGCAACTTGTTACCATTTCGAGAAAGTTGAGAATGTCGAAGAATTTATATTTTTCCGGGTGTATATACAATTATAACTTGAAATGAGCAAAGAGTAACATCACAAGGAATGCAGGGTAAATAGTATCTATAAATGCACTTTTGATCTTGGCTTTCTTCTGTAGCTGTGATGACAATCAAAAAACAGTCCTCAAACGTAATCACCCATGATCGCCTTATTCCACCTGTCTTGATATCTGGTTTCCATCAGCAGAATGTCTTAGTGGAATTGTTCACCATGCTCCTTGCTGACTGCACCAAAGATACTTTTGAAGAAATCAAGGTGGGAATGCAGATAGTGCAATTTGACATTCTGCATCCAACCTGGTGGAATGCAGCAGTCAGGTCATGAACGAGCTGTGCGGAATCTGGTCTCCTCTGCTTGCCAAGAAAACTTTTCACAACCCCTCTGAAAGCATTCCAAGTACGCTTTTCATCATTGGTCATTTTACCCTGCAGTTGACTGCTTTTTTTTTTTTTTTTCTAAATGTGTCCGACCCTTGGCAAAGGCTTCAGTGCCTATTCCCAAGTCCCAGTAGTCCTCCTTGGGGACCAGTAGTCCTCCTACATCTCCACGTGTCACCATTTCAGCGCCAACACCCACCATCCATATTGAATACATACTAGGGATGTCTCATACTTGCGGTCTGGTGAATATGCCAGCCATCACCTTTGCTACGCTCAACTTGGGAAACATTAATCGGATATGCAGAAATGCATTGCCATCCTTGTCGGTGGCTTTCACGAACTGTTTCACAAGACCAAGTTTTATGTGTAGTGGCAGTAGCAATTTCTCTCTAGAGATCAGTGGAGCTCTCTGAACTTTGCGCGAGCCTGGTGTAAGACTCTTTCTGAGAGGCCAGTTTTTCCTCAAGAAATGTTCTTCATTATTCCGGCCGTCCCACAAGCATAAAAAACATGAGTACTTCATATGACTGCCTTGCATTCTAAGTAGGAAGGAAATCATTCTGAAATCCCCACAAAACTCCCAGTTGTGATCTGAGTTCTTGATCTTTGAGATTGAACAGGGGAGCAGAACCAACAGCACGAATCGTCATGTAGGTTGCATTCCCTACGAGAATGTCAATTGGGGATCGAGTCTGGCGCCTGTCAGTCTGGGGGCAGTTAGTCCGGTGATTCCTATAGTCAGCAGGACCACTTCTCCCCCCCTGAAGGGGGGGGTGGTAGCAGGGGCTTCTGCCATGGTAACCACCTCCTCCTAACAGGGGAAGTGGGAAGGAGAAAAAACAAGAAAGGGACGAACAACCTGGGGCAAAACACCTAAGTCTGAGATTGCCCTGTCAAACCACTCCAGGGAGGCCCAACAGTGTGCCCACACCCCAGAGCGATCAGTGGGGCAGACCCTCTGTGGGCCAGTAGGCAAAGGTAGGCTCAGTAAACAGGTACAGACACCTACTGTTCCTAGCTGGTAGGGAGGGGTGGAAAATAAGCATCTAGCTAGCCTAATGTGCACCAGAAGGGTAAAAAAAAAAAAAAAAAGTAATGCTGCTGGGGCAGCCCTGAAAGTTAGATAAGAGCTCAGCAGAAACACGTCTTTACTCCCCACGACCATGCATTAATGTCCCCAGGCACAGAATGAAGGACAGAAAGAACTCAAAGGACAATTACAAACAAAAAATGAAGAAATCAAAGAACAATTGCAGGCACAGAGGGAACAGCTTCAAGAATCATTACAGGAGCAAGGGAGCAGCTTCAAGAATCATTACAGGAGCAACAGAGGGAATTACAACTGAGGACAGTTAGATGCTTTCAAGGGGGATTTGAAGGAAGAACAGGAACAACTGAAGGAGGAAGTGTCCGCTAAGCTATAGCAGCAGAAGTATGAGGTAATGTGACAGAGTGCAAACAACATGTAGACGACCAGTTGAAGACAATTAGTGAGGGAATTGTGATCGAGTGCAGACAGCATGTAGATAACCAAGTGAAGCATGTAGTCGACCATGTAAAGGTAATTGGTGAGAAAACTGAGGCTGCAGAGAAATACTGCACTCCTGAGCCTCAGGCTAGTGTACAGGGAGCATGTGAAAAGAATGGACAGCGTATTTTGAATCTTGACAGACCCCAAACATCTAAAGGTAGCATTACAGGGTTGAATAATCAGAATGCAGAAATTTAAGTCCTAGACTTCATTATGATCCCCCAGTTTTTAGGCCCTAAACCAGTAAAATGTGTGGCTATAATGAGGATACAATTAAAAAGAAACCTCAGGAATTTGATGGTAGGGTATCTTGGGAAGCTTACCAAGCACAGTCTGAGTTGCTTGCTGATCAGAATGGTTGGGATGATAGGCAGAGGGCAGTGCAGCTGGCTACTAGCCTTAAGGGTGCCGCAATACAAATTCTAGGCCAGATGTCAACACTTATCAGTCCTAAGTAGAAGTACTGGAGCGCAGATATGGGACCATGTACCAGACTATGGTTTATAGAGCAAGATTCTGGAACTGTGTATGGGCTCGAGGCGAATCCCTACAGCAGCTTGCTCATGACCTGAAGAGTATGGCATACAAGGCATACCTTGGAACAGCACCTAACCTGCTGGCTATTCTTCTGAGGGACCAGTCCATCGATGCTCTTGATAATGCAGAGTTGAAAGTGCACGTGAAACAGGCACAACTCAGAAGCATTCATAAAGCATTAGCCAGGGCTCTAGAATTTGAGTCCTATGTCAGGTCCAGTACGTCCACTTTTCAGGAACGTCGTAGTGCAGGCTTCAAGGCATGAAAGGCACAGGTACATGAAGTGGAAAAATTTGAAAGAAGTTGCTGGTACTGTGAAAAGCCAGGACATAGGAGAGAGGACTGCTACAAGTGGAAGAGGGAATGGGAGAAGATCAGAGGAAGGTGCTGGTATTGTCAGAAGCCAGGACATCAGAAAGTGGACTGCAATGAGTGGAAGAAAAAACAGCATCAGAGAAGGTTGCTGGTTCAGCAAGAAGCCAGGACACAAGAAGGTGGATTGTTACAAACGGTAGAAAGAGCAAGAATGGAACAGTGCAAGAAACCCACGATTGCAACAAACAGGTGTTGGACATGTGATAAGGTGGGACACTTCTGCTATGATTGTCCAAATAAGGATGGCAAGAAGAAGACTGCAGAAGACAAGAAGGTTGAGAGTAAATTAGTAAAGACTGGTGACAAGAGGCAACAACCAGCCAGTTTTTCCAAGAAGCCCCACCACTGAGGAAATGCAAGAGAACCTTGATTGATAGTGTGCGAGAAAACAAAAGAACAAACAAAAAGCAGTGTAGTAGGAATGGGAATCCTAGCAAGAAATGCCACCGTACCAGTACTGTGGTGACAGGGCCAGTGTCAACTGAATAAGACCTGAAGAGGATGCAGATGGAGGATGGAGATTTACAACCACTGCTAGAGTGGCTGCAGCAGAGTACAGTGCAGCTATTTTGGGAAGAGGTTTCCAGGTTCAGCCCTGTGACTAAGGGTTACTGGAGTCAGTGGGACCTTCGTTTGAATAACAGACTACTGGAATGTCAATGGGAGACACCCGATGGCCTCAGCAAGTATTGGCAAATGTTGGTTCTGAAGAAAATGAGGTCTGGGATCTTGGATAAGTCTCATAACCAGATCACTAGTGGGCAACTGGGAGTGAAGAACATGCTAAGTCGGATGCAAAAGAAGCTCTAGTAAACTGGCATGTGCCAGGATGTTGAAGAGTGGTGTCAGGCCTGCGATGTATGCTTTGCCAAGAAGGGACCCAAGAAACGTGGTTGTGCCCCTCTCCAGCTGTACCAAGTGAGTGTATCGATGGAAAGAGTCACGGAGGACATAGCTGAACCTCTGCCACTCACCGAAAGAGAAAACTGGTACATATGTGTCACCAAGCACTACTTCACAAGGTGGCCAGATGCCTATGCCATCCTTGATCAAGAGGTTGCAACTGTTGCCAGGTGTTGGTTGACCAGCTCTTCTGTCACTCTGGTGTGCCACGAGAGCTACATTCAGACCAGGGTAGAAACTTTGAGTCTGCCGTCTTCTGTGAGTGCTGCAAGTTACTGGGAATCACGAACACCTGGATGACCCCACTAAGGCCACAGTCAGATGGGATGATGGACCCCACTAATGCCACAGTCAGATGGGATGGTGGACCCCACTAAGGCCACAGTCAGATGGGAAGATGGAGAAATTCAACTGGACCCTGGGACAAGAACTGGCCAAGTACTGCATACATGGACAAATAGAATGGGACCAGGAAATACCTGCGATGCTGATGGCATATCGGTCTGCATCCCTTGAGTCTACCAGCTACATACCTGCAAAACTGATGCAAGGCCACAAGTTACATTTACCCGTTGACTTGTCAATGAGAAGACCACCTGGTGAAGAGATGCCTACAGACACCTCCAGTTATACAAAGCATCTTAACACATCCCGTCCGAGTGACATGTATACATGTCCTCCCAGGGCAGTCCAGTCGTTTTTTTTTTTTAATGCAAAGAAGGAACCAAAGGCCACGAGCCTGCAATTACTGTTCCTTCCAAGAGAAAAACAAAACACGAGAGAGAGCCAAACTCAAGATCCGATCATTTTGAGATGTCTGGGCACACTGTGTTCGAAAGACTGGAGATCATAGGAAGCAGTAAATACAGACAGAGGGAGACAGTTCCAGAGTTGACCTGTTGCATAAATGAAGGACTGGGAGTAATGGTTAACTCTTGCATTAGAGAGTTGGACAGAAAAGGGATGAGGGTTTGCTGCTAGACTGGTGCTACGCGCCTGTCGTAGAGGTGGAGGAATACATGCAGACAGTTCAGAGGAGCAGTGACCATTGAAGTAGCAATAGAAAAGAAATAAAGATGCAACAGTGCAACAAAGAGACAGAGGTTGAAGGGAGTCAGTAAGAGGAGAAGAGTTAATGAGACGAAAAGCCTTTGATTCCACCCTATTGAGAAGAGCTGTATGTGGGGAGCCTCCTCACACATGAGAGTTGTACTCCACACAGGGGCGGATAAAACCCCTGTATAGAGTCAACAATTGTGCAGGGGTAAAGAAGGAACAGAGGCAGCTTAGCACACCTAATCTCTTGGAAGCAGATTTTACAAGAGATGTAATATGATCTTCCCAAGATAAGTCCCGAGTAAATGAAACCCCAAGCATGTTCAAGGATGATGCAGGATTAAGTTGAATATTATTAAACAGTAGTGTGTATACCTACGGAATATTTTGTCAGGTTGATAGGTGTATACATGATGTAGTAATTCGCGCCATAATTTGATTATTCAGCTGGTTATTTCCACCACACACATCCTCTGGCAACCCTCTGCACACATCCCAATCATGCTCCAGTTGCCTGCGTACCTCTTTGATAGATAGAACTACACAACTAGATATTCCTATGTCTGGACCCTCAGGCCCGCGCCCACCGACTTTGACATCAGTGAAATCAAAAGGCCGTAGGAGGATAGGCCTCAGTGATAGTGCAATAGGGAGGGAGTTAGATATACTATTATTGCCAATAGTGAGTGGGCAAAGTGACTCCTCCTCTGAGGGAAGTGATATTGCGATGCTGAGTATGGAAAGGTACGCCTCAGAGGAGAAGAGTGACCGTGAAATCTCCACTGTGAGGCAATATTTTCTCTCTGCACAATCAACAGACTTTTCTGATGATGAAGGGTCAGATGTTGTTGATGATCCTGCAGAGGGTGATATACACTCAGTGGGGAAAGTGGCAGGGGAGGTAGAGAGTGAAGGAAGGGAGGAAGTGGAGGGTGGGGGGGAAGAGGAAACGCCGCAGGCTGAGCCGCCTCGTGCGAGAGCGGCCTGGGTTGGTATTTTCTACCCAAACAACATCATCACCATCTTCACCCACACGGCCTGCATTGGTTCCTGCATCACCACATGCCTCATCATGCCGGACTGCATCATTACATGCCTCACCATGCCAGCCTGCATCACTACATGCCTCATCACGTGCCTCACTACACAGGCCTGCATCACTACATGCCTCATCACGTACCTCACCACACCGGCCTGCATCACTACATGCCTCATCAAGTGCCTCACTACACAGGCCTGCATCACTACATGCCTCACCACGTGCCTCACCATGCCAGCCTGCATCACTACATGCCTCACCACATGCCTCACTGTGCCGGCCGGCCTCCCCACGTGGCTCCCCACGCTGGCCTGCCTCACCAAGTGCCTTATCACCACAACCCAGGTGCATGCTGGCAGGCACGTGCCTGCTGACGCCTTTCACCAATGCCATTACCACCACGATCACCATCACCAGCATCATCACCTGCCTCATCCAGTGGTGAGTCGGCGGACTCGCCACCACGGTGCCATGCTAGGGTTTGTGGCAGGGCATGGAGCCGGCCACTTGCATGGCAGACAAGGCAGGAACCTAGGACTGTTAGGTTGGAAACTTTACCTGGGAGGAAGGGATGAGGTTTCAGCCTGAGGTACGTGTGTTTGACGACACAAATGAAGGAGTCCAGCCAGAATTTCCCTGAAAAAGAGCTTCTTCTGCAGTTGACTTCTTCCTTGCTTTTTTTTTACTACAGCAGTGATGGAGTTCATTGATAAAAAAGTGAACAGTTTCATGGAATTCTGCAACAATTGCCTCGCACCTGAGAGAAAGTGAGAAAATGAAAGGATGGAGTGCAACGAGTGTTAGTGAAATGTATGTTTGGTTAGCACTGACAATGTTGATGCCTCATGTAAGGAAACGAAATATACATGATTATTGGCTCGTGGACGATATAGCTGCAATGACAATATTTGGTAAGTTTATGCCACGTGACCGCCATCTAGAAATCCTGTGGTACCTACATTTTTCCACGAATGTGGGCCCACATCTGAACAATAGGCTGTGGAAAATTCGCTTGATTCTGGAGATGATGAAGGGAAAATTTCGATCCTTTTTCAGGCCATTCCAGAAGGTTGTCACCGACAAGTCACCTGTTTTGTTCAGGGGACGTCTTGCCTTCATTCAGTACATTCCCTCAAAGAGAAATGGTTTTGGAATAAAGTTTTTTGTATTGTGTGATTGCAAGCCTGGGTACGTGCTGGATTTCACTGTATATACAGCAAGTGATGTGGTGTTGTCAAAGGACGATCCCCATGGTTACGCTGGCTCACTTGTCAAGAAGCTGATGAACAGGTACTTCAGTGGCAACCATATCCTGTTCATTGATAATTATTACACGGGACCAAATCTTGCTAAGTACCTGCAAGAACACAAAATTGGATCGTGTGGCACTGTCCATGCAAAGAGGAGGCTTTGGTCATCCTTTCCCAAAAGCACCATGAAGGGGGAGTGCAGGACCTTGAAATCAAGTAAACTCCTAGCAATTCACTGGCACGATAAGACAAAGGTGAATGTCCACTCCAAGGTCCATAAAGGTTAGTTGATTGACACAGGCAAGGTCGATAGGAAAACGAGGCAGCTAATCTTCAAGCCTGATGATGTTATCGACTATAATGTAGGCAAGTGAGCTGAGCATCAAGGATGGTGACAAAGTTTGGCTATACAATCCTCAGCACAGGAAGGGACAGTCACCGAAGCTGCAGACCCCATGGGATGGGCCTTACACTGTTGGATCGCCTTTCAGACGTAACATACCGGATTCAGGGAGACAGAAAGTCTCGCTCAAAGGTGGTACACGTGAATCGTCAGTGGCAGTACCATGGGTCAGGACAATACTGCTGGGACGTCTCCAAGGAATCGTCCTCACCAGCAGCCGAGGATGTTGAGGAGAACCAAGGAGCTGAAGTGCAAGAGGATGGTGACAGTTTCCCAAGGGAAGAAATGCATCAGGAAGAGGACCCAGACATTCTAGGAGGAATGGACTGTCTGGAGAAGCAGGGACGTCGTCAGAAGCAGCATAGGAGGAGACCTGATAAGTTGAAGGATTATCTGCCTATCTCTTTCCAGACGCCTTAATCCCGTAAGGGGTAGCCACAAACAAATCGCCTCCATGTCGCCCTGTTCCCCGCCATTTCACTGCCAGTTCCAGCTCACACCTCCCTCTCTCATATACCTCTCCACTTCATCCCTCCATCTCATCCTTGACCTCCCTCTCCTTCTCCCCTTCTCCACCACACTCACATACACTTCTCCATCCTCTCCACATGGCCAAACCACCTCAATGTGTATAATTAATTATGTGTACAATTAAATTTTAGTTTGGACTAAGGATTATGTTTGTATACACTGTGTAGTTTTGTCGGGACAACAAAGGACTAAGGAGGGATAGTGTTGAGAAACGGGATTTGCAAGTTAGGTAGTCTGGGAGTTTCTCAGTGTTTCTTGTATTTTCTCTTCCGTTATGTGTCAGAGTTGCCAGTTAGCCTGCTATTTTTGAGCGAGTTATTTGGTAAGTCTTACATTAATTTTTGTGTTCTTTTTCTCTATGATGTTTTATTTATGTGATTTTTTTGTTAATTTATGTAAATTTATTTCAATCTATATGCTAATGAATTTAGAGTACTACGTATTGTAAGAAAACTCTGGGATATTTTGGATATCTCCAATTTGGTAACTGTTGCATTTGTTGCTCCCTGGAGAATGCATGAGAACTTTGTAGAAGTAGTAGATCACTCTAGAATTTAGGAAACTTATACAAGGATGGGGAAGAGACTGGGGCAGCTTCAGTCAGTTTTCGGTTCAGTTTGACTGTAGTTCAGTGCCAGTGCAGTTTGTGTATCTCTGGTACTTGCGAAAATAGTGAAGTGATGATTGCAAGCATTAAGTGTAATTGCAGTTAGTGAAGATTGTATAACTCCAGTGTTTGTGAAAACGGTGAAGTTAAGCTGGCAAGCACTAAGTGTAATTATTTGGGAAAGAAAGACAGAGAACTTTAGAAGCCAGTGTTTATTTACAATGCAGGTGCTGCTCTATGTTGCTGTACACCTATAGGCTGCCTTTAGGAAGAACAGCTCATTGAGCAAAGTCATTCCTATATTGAACTACTGCTGCTGGAGCCTCTGGCAGTGTGGGACAGGGACGTAATGACAATGTGGTGACATGTGGAGGTGTAGGAGGACTACTGGGCCTTGGGATAGGCAACTGCCCCCAAGAAATAGGCCCTGAGCCTTTGCCCAGAGTCGGACACATAAAAAAAAAAAAAAAAAAAAAAAAAAAAACTAGAACTCTGTAACTATCTTACGGAGAGCCACTAGTCTCGATCTAATGTATCTTTGTAACCTTGACCTCATATTCTAGAGTTGGATTTTTGAAAAGATTAGGAGAAATACACTGAGGTGGTTTGGACATGTGGAGAGAATGGAGAATGAAAGACTGACTAAGAGGGTGTATGTAGGTGAGGTGGAGGGAGGGAGAGGGAGGGGTAGACCGAGGATGAGGTGGAGGGATGGAGTTGAGAGGTATATGAGGGAGGGGGGGGTGAGTTGGGGGGAGGGGAGTCAAATGGTGGGTGACAGAGTGACTTGGAGGCGTTTTGTCTGCGGCCACCCTTTGCGGGATTAGGGCGTCGGGCTATAGATAGATAGATAGATAGGATTTTTGTTTTTTTAGCAATGGTATATGCCAGAACACATAACCTGGGCCCATCAGATTCCTTGTGCGGTTTTCAGATCTCTGGGAATCGTTTGGTAACTCTGAGGCCAGAATAATAATAATTAATTACATACTTTTATTGTAGAGCAGCAACAGGGAATGTTTACCATGTTTTTTTTTTTTTTTTTTTTTTTTATAATATAAAATCAACCTCTGAAGAAACTAAGGTAATTTCTTGTGTAACATCAACAAGGGATCTGACAGAGGTGTTAAAGAATGGATGTGTCTGCTGCAGTATCTTACAATGGGCTTGACCCCATTAAGGAGATTAGTTTTTTTTTTTTTTCTATCAGCAATGGCCCATGCTGACACACAATCTGGCCCTTCAGATTCCTTGCACAATCTCTGGTTCTCCTGGAATCATTGCGAGCATCTGTGGCGACAAAATAATATTAATACCATTCAAAACAATATAAAAGTTCTATATTACCTTCAATGTTACTAATATTCCTGTCTCCAGAAGTATTTATGTTCTCAGTGATTCACTTAACAATGGCCTCAGCTGGACATCTCATGTCAGATCTCTTGATAAAACCGTCTCAAAGAAACTTGGATTATTGTACAGAGTTCTTCACAGGTGAGAAGTTGGCTATAGTTCATAAGAGTTACGTGCGCTCTCAGCTGGTATATTGCTCACCTTTGTGGAGTGGATGTGGGGAGATTGCACTAAAGCAACTAGAGAAAATTCAGAACAAAGGTGTTAGAATTATTAGAAACCCTGCTATTACAAATAAACCACCTCCATTGCAGGTGAGAAGGAATGTTGCCTCCCCTGCATTATTTTACAGCTACTTATATGGCAAATGCTCAGATGAAGTTGCATCTACTGTGCCACCTCTCTATGCGCTACACGGGCATCTGGTGGCACTCATGACTGGAATGTCACAATGCCATGTTGCAGAACTTCCATTTATCAGAAACCTCTTTTTCCCCAAACTGCATCTCTTTGGAACTCGCTTCCCTAGAGTTGTTTCCCTCTAAACTTCAACCTGCACCTGTTCAAGTCCAACTGTGACAGATTTTTAAAGAATGGTGGACACCAGTAATCTCGTGTATGGATGTTTACTTTTATCATTTGTTTTTCCTTCCTTTTCATTTTTTTTCTTTAAGTGGAGGCTAGTAATACCAGTGAAAACAGTAGTTTCAACTTATATAATAGGTGGAGACTAATAATGCCAGCGAAAAAAGTCTCCAACTGTGTAGTAGAGGGAGATTAACAGAACTCTGTAACTGTCCTACTGACAGTCATTAGACTCTACCTCCTGTTTCTTAGTGACTTTGGCCCAATTGTTTGTTTTTTTTTCTATCAACAATGTCCCATTCCAAGGCAAATAACCTGGGCCCTCTAGATGCCTTGCACAGTCTCTGGTCCTCCTGGAATCGTTGTCACACATTTAGGCAAGAATAACACTAAGTAGAATTCTGTAACTGTCCTAAGGACAGTCACTAGACTCCACATACTGTTTCTTAGTGACCTTGATCCCATTAGGGAGATTTGGATTTTTGTTTCTATTACCAATGGTCCATGCCAAGTCATATAACCTTGGCACTTCAGATTCTTTGCACAGTCTCTGGTTCTCATGGAATCGTCGGGAGAACCTGAGGTCAGAATTATAATAATTAGTTACATATTATTATTGCACAGCACAACAAGGACGCTTCCACATATGGAAACGTATGTGTAATATAAAAATAATTTGGAGACCCTTAGAATAACTTTTTGCGTACCATCAACAAGGAGTCTGACGAAGGTGTTGGAGATGGCATGTGTCTGCTACTGTTTCTCAGAATGTCCTCTCCACCTTTGGGGAGATCTGGAATTTTGTTTCTATTAGCAATAGCCCATCTCAGGACACATAACCTGGGCCCTTGAGATCCCTCGTGCAAACTCCAGATTTGCTGTAATCATCTGGAGACTGAAGCCGGAATAATAATAATTAGTTATATATTTTTATTGTGTACCTACAATAAGGAAGCATCAGTTTGTGGTATGGTATGTTTCATATAAGAACGATCCAAAGACCCTAAGGTAACTTCTTGTATAACATCAACAAGGGATCTGCCAGAAGCGTTAAAGAAGACATGTGTCAGCTGCTATTTCTTACAGTGATCTTGATGTCATTGGGAAAATTTTGATTTTTTTTTCTTTTAGTAATTGCCCATGCCAGGACACATAACCTGGACCTTCAGATTCCTTGTGCATTATATGGTCCTCCTGGAATTGCTGCAAGACTCTGAGGCAGATGAACTAATACCAGCAAACAAAAATAATAGTCTCCACTCAAGTAGCAGGTGAAGATTAACTAGAACTCTGTAACTGTGCAACGAACTTTCAATAATCTGGACCTTCTGTTTTTAGTGACCTTGATCGCATTTGGGAGATATGGTTTTTTTTCTATCAGCAATGGTCCTTCCCAGGACACAAAGAAATGGACACTTAAATTTCCTTATGCAGTCTCCAGTTCTCTCGTATCATCAGGAAACCCTGAGGCCAGAATAATAATAATCAATTCCATATTTTTCTTGTGTAGCCACAATAAGAAGTTTTGACATCAGCAAAGGTATTGTAATATAAACAAGATCTGAAGACCCACAGGTAACTTCCTGTGTAACATCAACAAGGGATCTGATAAAGGTGTCAAGGAACACATGTACCTGTTGCTGTTTCATAATATGAACTGGACCCCATTAGGGAGATTTAGATTTTGTTTTCTATCAGTCATGGCCCATGGCAAAAAATATACCCTTGGGCCTTAAGATTAATTCCGCAGTGTATGGTTCTTCTTGACTCATCAGGACTCTCTGACTCCAGAATAACAATTAGTTCCATAGTTTTATTGTGAAGCCACAAAAAGAAAGCTTTACCATGTGGTATGTTTAACCCCTCCAGGCAGTTAACCCCTAAATCGCGGGGTTGTTTTGGCGCTCCTTGCGTGTCCCGCGGCGATATTCGCGCTCCGACAGACTTTGTAAAAATATTTGTCAAAAATCAGTCATTAGTCCTAGAATATTATAATTAAATATGCGTATGGCACATACCTTTAGCTTTCTCCTGGGATGTTTGTTGAGCCTTCGTCGAGTACCGTAGGACTTGTGGAGACTTCTGAAGTTGGATAACGAAGTCTCTACTTTACACTTCCCGACACCCCATAATATGATTACCACAGCCTGATATTATCACCAGAAACACTATTCTATGATTTTCAAATAGTGTGGAATCCATATCCCCCCCCCCAAAAAAAAAACACTGTGAAAGCAATGAAAATTACTAGCATGTACCAGCTTCCCACTTGCGCTCGTTCGCCGCTGGTATTCTGTCATTTATTATTCATAAAAACACTCACACTTTATATTTCTATTACTGTGTAACACTTATATATACAGTATCTACAGTCTTTATTCATAAGTTTCCGTCAGTAATAGTAGTTTATTGTCACTGTAGGCATTCATTTTCTCTTTCAGTAAAATATGTAGCATTCACTTTCTCGCCCTGTATACTAATGTTGAGAGCGAATCTGTCACTTTCACTTTCACTATCATAATTCATAGTATTCATACATGTTAGAGTGAAACTTTCACTTTCATTACTCCTAGTATATATACTCTTATTCTTATATTACTACACATTTACATATCTGTTTACATTCTCTATTTTATTTACATTATTTACATTTCTATTTTATTTACACTGTGTTATGCACTGTCACTTGCAGTAATTTATAGAACCATTTTCCACTGTTCACTTATATTTACATTCACTGCTTTCACTTGCTGTTTACACATTATTTACACATTATTTACATTTCCACTTGCACTGTTTTAGTCACCAGAAAGATCATAGTCACTGTCCATCATTTTCACTGATAAATTAGCCAGTTCACGTTCCACAGCAGTCACTTAGCCCTTTACCTTTTTCCACACGAGGTTTAGTAGGGATGGAGGTCACAGGGCCCTTTGCATGGGGCTACAAAGCGGCGGCATTGGACAGGTGCGAATCCGACGTGGTTTCATCTTGAAAGACGACAGTAAACTGAATGCTGTGGTGGCCTAGGGGCAGTGAAAGGCTGCCGATGTCAGCATGTTGACAGCTGCTAATATATACACTATGAAATAATTGGCAGGAAATCTAGACAATACATAATAAATTAGGTAGTTCCAGGTGAATGTAAATATCACTTAGGCTTCTCCCTTCCTTTCTTATATATATTTTTATTACGAGAATAGATTATCCGGCATATTTCAAAGGGAAATAAACAGGGAAAATTAGTGAACGAGTGCATGTGAGGTGTTGTCAGGTGATAATTAGCCAATTCCAGGTGTATGGCACTATCATTTACCTTATTTCTTTTTTGTATATAATATTTTGTATAAGAATAGGGCATAGGGCTTCAATGGATGAAATCAGTGGAAAATTCCGGGGAAGATTTACTTAGCGCTGCGCGGCTGGGCAGGTGAGAGGAGAGGGTAATGGAGGGGAGGTAGGCAGGGGAGTCAAGAACGGGGAGAAATGGCTAAATTATCAACAATGGATGGGAGTACAGATGAGATTAGGAGTGCTGACTAGTGTTGGACATTGGCAGTACTGATAGATGATACAAACCACCACTTGAAAGCCTGGGCGAATTCAAAATAACACAGAATCACAAAAGTGACGCCCCGCAGTATGATCCCTTGCTCCCAAGTGTCACGAAAGTGACGCCCTGCAGTTAAGGGGTTAATAGTGTGGTCATTCTTTAAATACCGGCCTTTTCCCAAAATAGCTGTAGCAGTTAAGGAGGGTGAAGTGCTTGAAAGGGTACAGCAGGGAAGAAAAGTTGCTGGTTCCTTGAAAGCAGTGATAAGAAACAGGGAAGTGAGCATGGAAGTGAAAAAGTTACTACATGACAGTATTGTGATACCAACTCTAACGTACGGAAGTGAAGCTTGGACATTGTTGGAAGGACACAAGTCAAGAGTGAGAGCAGTGGAAATGAGTTATTTAAGAGGAGCCTGTGGAGTCACGTTGAGAGACAGGCTGACAAATGAGGATATAAAGGAGCGTTGTGGTGTGGATGTGGATGTGATAGGAAGTGTTATGAGGAACACACTGAGGTGGTTTGGCCATGTGGAGAGGATGGAGGGCGAAAGACTGACGAAGAGAGTGTATGTGAGTGAGGTGGAGGGGGGAAGAGGGAGGGGGAGGCCGAGGATGAGATGGAGGGATGGGGTGGAGAGGTATATGAGAGAGGGGGGGGTGAGTTGGGAGCAGGGCAGTGAAATGGCGGGGGACAGGGCGACTTGGAGGCGATTTGTTTGTGGCCACCCCAAACGGGATTGAGGCGTCTGGCAATAGATAGATAGATAGTTAAGGAAACAAATTAAAGACTATATTACCAACAGGTCTTCTTGCAAGAGGAAGTATCCCTAGGTCTGTAGGTCATCGCATTCATGAGCAAGGATGTGATGAATAACAGTAATTTTTGGCATGTGAAGCCAGAAGTGTTTGTGAGTTTGCATGGCCCCTATTTTGGCTTCACTTTCAGCGTGATAGCTTCTCCATTACTAAATAAAAATGACACAGTGGCATCCAAGTCACACCCTATGGCACTATCACTGAGTCCACTCCTATTATCACTGGAAAGAGGCTTGGCAGTGGTTGATGAGGCGAGGTGTCCATGTGAGGCAGGAGAGTAATCAGAGGAAAACTGTGAGAAAAAAAATTGTCCTATACCTGGCTAATTCTCAGAGATGACTGAGGTATGCTTGCCTCAAGTGGGAGGAGTCACTTCCTAACTTTAGACCAAGTAGCTGCTGCTTCAAACTGTTCAGTAAAAACTATTGCAGCTCATACAAACACCTGGCAGCCTACTGCCACCTCTTTTGCATAATTCAGTACTGACACCCAATGGTTCGGAGTTAAAATAAACAAGAGCTGAAGACCCTAATGTAACTTGTCACGTAACATCAACAATGTGTCTGACAAAGGTGACACTGACGAATGTCTTCACTACTGCTTCTTACTATGACCTTGACCCAGTTGGGAAATTTGGATCTGTTTCTTGATCATCAATTGCTAATTCCACAACACATACCCTTTGTCCTTCAGAGTCTTTGCACTGTCTCCGGTTCTCCTGGAATTGTTTTGAGACTTTCAGGAGAGACATATTAGTACCAACATAAACAATAGTCTCCACCAAAATAGTAGGTGGAGGCTAATAATACCAGTAAAAAAAAAACAGTTTTCACCTACTATGAAGATGGAGACAGTGAGAACTCTGCAACTGTTCTATGGACAGTGACAAGTCTCCACCTACTGCTTCTTAGTGACCTTTATCCCATTGAGGAGATTTTTTTTTTTTTCTGTCAGCAGTACTCCATGCCAACACACACACACACACACACACACACACACACACACACACACACACACACACAAATGATGTAGAAGCCACGTATGCTGAAATGGTGAAAGTAAAGAAAGACTTAGAAACAAGGGTGGAGGAAAAAAGCATTAAAAAGGAGGTGAAAAGAATAATCCAAAACAATCCAAAGTTAGTCAGAGATTCAGTAGAGATAAGCAAAACAATAGTAATCACTGGTATAGAAGAGGAAGAAGTTAAAAACAAGATCACAAGAGTCAAAAAGGAGATGGGAAATGTAATGAGCTTACTGAAAGAAGTATCAGAGGATATCTGTAGTAAAGACATAGAGGAACACAAAAGGTTAGGGAAATACGAGAAAAGCAAGACAAGACCTCTAAAGGTGACTTTCCAGAGTGTAAACACTGTGGAAGAGATACTAAAAAATGCAAAGAATCTTAAGGAAAAAGAGGAGTTCAAAAATGTATGGATAAAAAGATGCCTAACACAAGAGGAATTTGAATTACTGAAAGAGAAAAGGGAGGAAGCAAAAACAAAAAATGAGGGAAGATCAGAAGAGGAGAAGAAGAAATTTTTTTTACAAAATAATAGGATTGCAGGTACGAAAGTGGTACACAAACAGGATGGAAGAAAAAGGAGGAAGGTAGTAGAACCATGTCATGACAAGTATATAAACAAAATGATAAAGTTGATGAACTCAAATGTGGATGGAATGGTATCTAAATTACTAGAGATGAATGATTATGTCAGAGAAAATGAACCACAAATAATATGCTTAACTGAAACAAAATTAATACCAAGGATATCAAATGACATACTAAACTTAGAGGAATACAATATATGGAGAAGAGACAGATATTTAAAAAAAGGAGGAGGAATTATAATATTAACTAAGAAAAATCTAAAAGTCAAGGAAATAAAACTAGCTATACCATCACAAGTAGAACTGATTGCAGTAGAGACTGACACATCTGAAGGTAAAGTAATTGTAGCCAATTTGTACATGCCACCCAGATCAAACACATGGGAAAGAGACGAATATGAGGACCTGACAGAGAGTACAATTCAGAGTGTAAGATCATTGCTACATAAAATGGAAGAGAAATCGGAAAGAATTATACTAACTGGGGACTTCAATACAAATATAAATTGGAATACTCTAGACATAAATAGCCAAGAATGCTGTTGGGACCAAAAGCTCCTGGATCGCGTACAAGAGTTTTTCTTAACGCAACATGTGAGGGAAACCACCAGAAAAAGAGGACTTGATGTACCTTCAGTGCTAGATCTAATATTTACAAGGCAAGAAAATGATATTGACAGTTTAATATATCACCCTCCACTCGGCAAAAGCGATCATGCAGTACTAAATTATAACTTCAGGATAGCATATGACATAGTAAACAGCAATGATAGTTACAAAAAGAGCCTAAACTATAAAAAGGGAAATTATCAAGACCTAAAGAAGTATTTCTTAGAAGTTGATTGGGAAAATGAGCTTGGAGGACAAGATTTAAATGCTGTACCTATATAAAAAATTTTGTGAATTTTATGAAATAGGAGTCCAGAAGTACATCCCACAGCACAAAGAAGCAGATTAGAAAATACAGAAATGGTTCAATACTGAATGTAAAAAATCAAAAGAAAGAAGAGATTTGTTGTGGAATAGATACAGAAGACACAATAGTGAAAGGGCGTATAATAATTACAAACAGGCAAGAAACGACTATACAAGAATAAGGAGGGAAGCCCAAAAACAGTTTGAGGAGGATATCATAAATAAAAGTAGTGATCAACCAAAGCTGTTTTTCAGCTATATCAGAAGCAAAACTAAAGTAAAAGATATAATACAATCCATTACGGACGAGGGAATCGCTTATACACAAGAGAAAGATATTTGTGAAGCACTAAATAAGAATTTCCAATTAGTTTTTCTATCTATCTATCTATCTATCTATAGTCTGACGCCCTAATCCCGCAAAGGGTGGCCGCAGACAAAACGCCTCCAAGTCACTCTGTCACCCACCATTTGACTACCCTCCCCCCAACTCATCCCCCCCTCCCTCATATACCTCTCAACTCCATCCCTCCACCTCATCCTCGGTCTATCCCTCCCTCTCCCTCCCTCCATCTCACCTACATACACCCTCTTAGTCAGTCTTTCATTCTCCATTCTCTCCACATGTCCAAACCACCTCAGTGTATTTCTCCTAATCTTTTCAACCACATCCACATCTACACCACAACGTTCCTTCACTTCTTCATTCGTCAACCTGTCCCTCCACGTCACTCCACATGCTCCTCTCAAGTAACTCATTTCCACTGCTCTCACTCTTGACTTGTTCCCCTCTTGCAAGGTCCACGCCTCGCTTCCATACGTCAGGGTAGGGATCACAATACCATCATGCAATGATTTCTTAACTTCCATACTCACCTCCCTATTTCTCATCACTGCTTTCAGTGTACCAACAACCTTTCTTCCCTGCTGTACCCTTTCACGTACTTCATCCCCCAAAGTTCCATCCTTACTCATCACACTACCCAAGTACTTGAATGCAATCACATTCTCCATATCCTCATCATCCAACCTCACTGCACACTCTGTGACTTCATTCCTCTCAAACACCATAACTTTACTTTTGTTTACATTAACTTTCAGCTTCCTCCTCCTACACACTGTCTCAAATTCATTCACCAAACCTTGCAACTCCCATTTATCTTCACTCAACAATACTGTATCATCAGCAAACAGCAACACCGGAAGCTTCCAAATCTCACCCTCATTCATTAGGGCCACCCCCACATCCACTGCCCTACCTTGCACCTCCTTTACAACTCCATCCATATATATATTAAACAGCCATGGAGACATCACACACCCCTGTTTCAGTCCCACATTGAGATCAAAGAACTCACTCAGCTCACCATCCACTCGCACCGTAGCCCTAGCTCCCTCGTACATACTCTTCACAGCACTCAACAATTTCCCCTCCACTCCATATATTCTTAATACCTTCCACATACCTTGCCCATCTATTCTGTCATAAGCTTTCTCCAAGTCCATGAAGGCAGCATACACCTTCCTTCCCTTCTCTAGATACTTCTCCACTAAACATCTTGGAACAAATATCTGATCTACACACCCTTTTCCCTTCCTAAATCCCCCTTGTTCTTCTCCAACTAGCTCCTCTGTCATATGCCTAACCCTATCAATGAGTATTCTACCATATATTTTACCAGTCACACTCAGAAGGCAAATACCCCTATGGTTACCACATACTTCTTTCTCCCCTTTTCCTTTGTACAGTGGAACAATTATACCTGATTTCCAGTCCTCTGGAACCCTTCCCTCTTCCCAAGCCAAGCTACACAACTTCCATATCCACTCCACAACAATCTCACCCCCATACCTAAGCATTTCACCACACACTCCATCAATTCCTGGGGCCTTTCCCAGCTTAATCCTCTTCATCGCTTCCACTACTTCCGACCTACTGATCTCTTCCTTCCTCCTCTCATCTCTTCTTCTCCCAGCCATTCCCCAACCACTTATACTCATACTGCTCTCACTCTCTACATTCAACAAATCCTCAAAGTGCTCCTTCCATCTCCTCAATTTCTCTCTCTTTTCCACCAACAATCTATTATTCCTATCTTTCACTCTCCTACTATTTCCCCTTTCACACTGCCTTACTTTCTTTACCTCCTTCCAAAACAATTTCTTACTCTCCCTCCATTTCACACTCAGATTCTTCCCAAACTCTTCATCCACTTTCTTCTTACTCTCCTTCACCAGTCTCTTAACCTCCCTTCTCCTGCTCACATATACCTCTCTCTTCTCTCTCTCATCTTCTCCCCTGCCTCTACTCGCCAACCATTCACCATATGCCTTCTTCTTTTGTTCCACAGCTCGTTTCACCTCATCATTCCACCATGCTGTCCCTTGCACACCCTTGCATCTCCTCCTCACTCCTCAAACCGCCTCACACGCTGCGCTTATCTCTTCCGTGAATATCTTACATACGTCTTCCACCCCTTCCATCTGCTCTAGCTCATACCTTCCCAATCTTTCTTCCACTATGCTCTTATACTCTGTCATTTTCTCACTATCTTGCAATTTCTCCACTCTTCTCACGGGAGCTCCTTCCTCCTGTCTTCCCCTTCGTCTCCTCAACCACTTTCTTTGCAGCTCTACCTTGGCCATCACTAAGTGATGATCCGAGACTCCATTCCCCCACCCTCTCCACACTCTTGCATCCAACACTTGTCTTCTCATTCGCTCATCCACACACACGTAGTCTATCATTGCCTTTCGTTCAACAAGTTCACCATCCACCCTCCTCATTACTCTCCATGTATACTGGTGGATCATCTTATGACGAAAGTAGGTGTTGGCTATTGCCAACCCTTTACCAGCACAGATGTCCACCAAAGCACTACCATTCCCATCTACTTCAGCTGGCACACCCCACTGACCAACCACTCCATCCTCTCATACATTCCCAACTTTGCCATTCATGTCTCCAATCAACAGCACTCTCTCGCTCCTCTCAAACTTGTCCATACATGCTTCTACTCTCGCCCAAAACTCATCTTTCACTCTTGCCACTCGATCCTCTGTTGGAGCATACACACATACAATCGCCCATGCTTGCATACCTACTTTCATCCTCACCCATACAATCCTTGCACCCACTGTTCCATACTCTCTTATATTCTCCTTCCACTTCTTGCTTATCATCAGACATACTCCCTCTCTTGCCCTCTCATTCTCACTGACTCCCGCACATATACCTACACCATATTCCCATTCTCTCATCCTTTCACCTTTCCATTTAGTTTCAGTCAATCCACATATATCCACTTTTGCACCCTGAAGCACCTGGACAATCTCTCCCTCTTTCACTTCATCATTCACTCCTCTCACATTCCATGTTCCCACCCTCAGAATGTCCTTTGTCCATTTCTTAGTCGTCAACGTATGGTCCGTCCGGGTCCGAGGCACTTTATTTGCGTTTTTAGTTAGTTCTTTTTACGGGGTGGGACACTAACCCACCACCAACCCTTTTAGTCGCCTCGTACGACAAGCAGAGATACTGGGGGAGTATTCTTGGAAACCCCCCCAACCCCCAGGGGGGAATAAATTAAATATTGCGAGGATTCGAACCAGCGCTTGCAACTGCGTGAGTACAGCAGCTTACTACCAGATATACAAATAGCAGAAAAAGTTATACAGGACGAGTTAAGTAGATTAGACAGAGGAAAAGCAAGTGGTCCTGATAAAATTTCATGTTGGGTATTACGAGAATATGCAAAGGAGTTAAATAAACCATTATTCTTAATTTTCAAGAAATCCTTGAGTCAAGGTAAACTACCTGATATTTGGAAAAAAGCAAATATTGTCCCCTTATTCAAGAAAGGAAATAGACAAAATCCACTCAACTACCGACCAGTATCACTAACCAGTGTTGTAAGCAAGGTATTAGAAAAACTTATAAGAAAAGCTTGGGTAAATCATCTAGAAGAACACAGTATGATAAGAGAAAGACAGTTTGGTTTCAGATAAGGAAAATCATGTGTTACTAATCTGTTGAGCTACTATGACAGAGTAACAAACACAATACAGGAAAGGGAAGGATGGGTGGACAGGATCTATTTAGATTTCAAGAAAGCTTTTGACACAGTACCACACCAAAGACTTTTATGGAAACTGTACTATCAAGGAGGAATTCGAGGCAAACTGTTTTGTTGGATGCAAGACTTTCTCATAAAAAGAGAAATGAGGACAGTACTAAGAGGAAACTACTCATCATGGAAAGAAGTGACTAGTGGAGTACCACAAGGCTCAGTGCTGGCACCAATCATGTTTTTAGTGTATATAAATGATATAAACAGTAACACTGGAAATGAGAGCTATCTGAATATGTTTGCAGATGATGCAAAAATACAAAGGAGAATTACTAACACAGACTCTTGTAAAGAGCTACAAGAAGAATTAAATAAACTTCATGAATGGAGTAGTACATGGCAAATGGAATTCAATGTGGACAAGTGTCATGTAATCAAGTTTTGTAAAAGTGGAAAAAGACCTGATTGGGATTATAAGTTAGGAAATAAAACCCTATACACATCAGAAAGAGAGAAAGACCTAGGTGTGATTATCAATAACAGACTATCTCCGGCTGACCACATCAGCGAGAAGGTACGGAACATGTATACACTACTTGCAAATATGAGAATAGCATTCACATACATAAATGAGGACATGCTAAGAAGGATAATAACATCATTCATTAGACCAACCCTGGAATATGCATCAGTAGTCTGGAGTCCTCATCTCAAAAAGCATATAGACAAGATTGAAAAAGTTCAAAGAGCCGCTACAAGATGGATACCAAGCTTAAGGGACTTAAGCTACGAAGAAAGACTAAATAAACTGAATCTACCAACACTAAAGGAGAGAAGGAAAAGAGGTGACATGATAAAGCTATATAAATGCATATCAGGAAAGGAGAAAATAGACATGAATGATTACTTAACATATGGAGAAGCATCAGCAAGAGGACACTGCAAAAAACTGCATAAGAAGAGAGGTGAGAAAGACGTAAGGAAATTCAGTTTCCCAAACAGAGCAATTGATCAATGGAATGCACTACCGAATGAAATAGTGTGTGCCAAAACAATTCACAAATTTAAGGATATGTACGATAAATATGGTTTAAGACACGGGACAGTACGAGCTTGACTCATTCCTGTAAAGATACAATTAGGTAAGAACAATTAGGTAAGAACATAAGGCACGGAGGAGACCAGACGCACGCCGACATCGCTCCATACACGGCCAACTTGGCCAATGGCATTACCTAAATTAGTATCTTTATATGAGTCAAGCTCTGTACCAGGTTAGACTAAATGGTGTTCTAATATTTAAAAAAAAAAAAAAAAAAAAAAAAAAAAAGACGTTTTAAGCAAGACTTGTTCAAAGAGAAAAGAACACAAATTAGAATAAGAATGCGCACAATCAGCTGATCGTTTGTTTAGTCTACAACTGCCCCAGGGAATGTGAGTACCATATGTGCTTTTAGTACTGCAAAATGACCACATACTTTAGTAAAGCAAATTTGGAAAAGAAAAGGGATGAAGGTAGAAAGCAGGATGATGATTTCTACCAAGAACTGGTTAAAAGGAGACTCACAATAAACTGGTGGAATGAGTACACAGGCTAGATATGGCTTTTCAAAATGATATTGATGAAATTAAGAAACAGATGCACTTGCAAAAGGAAGAAATAGAAAAATTAATTAAGGAAGTCAACAAGAAAGACACAACCATAGATGAGCTGACAGTAGAACTGGGTTCACTTAGGAAAAGAAATTAGTGAAATGGCAAGTACAGTAATCAACCACGAGAGTATTATGGAAGAGTTCAAAAATGATACAGAGACAATTAGGCAAGTAAGCAGTCTGACAGACCAGAGCAGTGATATTGAGGAGAAGATAACACAGGTGAATGAAGCTGTGCAAAGCTAGAAAAATGATGTGGAAACCACGTATGCTGAAATGGTGAAAGTAAAGAAAGACTTAGAAACAAGGGTGGTAGAAAAAAGCATGAAAAAAGAAGTGAAAAGAATAATCCAAAACAATCCTAAGTTAGTCAGAGATTCAGTAGATATCAACAAATCTATAGTAATCACTGGTACAGAAGAGGAAGAAGTAAAAAACAAGATCTCAAGAGACAAAAAGGAGATGGCAAATGTAATGAGCATATTGAAAGAAGTATCAGAGGAAATCTGCAGTAAAGACAAAGAACACAAAAGTTTAGGGAAATGCGAGAGAAGCAAGTCAAGACCCCTAAAGGTAACCTTCTAGAGTGTAAACACCGTGGAGGAGATACTAAAAAATGTTAAGAATCTTATGGAAAAAGAGGAGTTCAAAAATGTATGAATAAAACAATGCCTAACACAAGAGGAACTGGAATTACTGAAAGAGAAGAGGGAGGAAGCAAAAACAAAAAATGAGGAAAGATCAGAGGAGAAGAATTCATTTTTTTTTTTTTACAAAGTAATAGGATTGCAGGTACGAAAGTGATACATAAACAGGAGGGAATAAAAAGGAGGAAGGTACTGGAACCAAGTCATGACAAGTATATAAACAAGATGATTAAGTTGATGTACTCAAATGTGGATGGAATAGTATCTAAATTGTTAGAGATGAATGATTATGTCAGGGAAAATGAACCACATATAATATGCCTAACTGAAACAAAATGAACACCAAGGCTATCAGATGACATCTTAAACTTAGAGGAATATAATATATGGAGAAGAGATAGGAACTTAAAAAAAGGAGTAGGAATTATAATATTAACTGAGAAAAATCTAAAAGTCAAAGAAATAGAACTAGATATACTCTCACAAGTAGAACTGATTGCAGTAGAGATCAGTACATCTGACGGGAAAGTAATTGTAGCCAATTTGTACATGCCACCCAGATCAAATACATGGGAAAGAGACGAACATGAGGACCTGGCGGAGAGTACAATTCAGAGTTTAAGAGCATTACTACATTAAATGGAAGAGAAATCGGAAAGAATTATACTAACTGGAGATTTTAATACAGATATAAATTGGAATACTCTAGATATAATAAGCCAAGAAAGCTATTAGGACCAAAAGCTCCTGGATCTCGTGCAAGAGTTTCCGACTTACAATGACTTGATCTTTCATTTCTGTGAACAGGTGACTTTCCCCCCAGGACACCCTGTATACTACCAGACATACAAGCATCAGAAAAAGTAATAAAGGAGGAGCTAAGTAAATCAGACAAAGGAAAAGCAAATGGTCCTGATGAAATTTCATGTTGAGTACTACGTGAATGTGCAAAGGAGTTAAGTAAATCATTATTTTTAATTTTCAAGAAATCCTTGAGTCAAGGTAAACTACCTGATATTTGGAAGAAAGCAAACATTGTTCCCTTATTCAAGAAAGGGAACAGACAAAATCCACTCAACTACCGACCAGCATCACTAACCAGTGTTGTAAGCAAGGTATTAGAAAAACTTATAAGAAAAGCTTGGGTAAATCATCTAGAAGAACACAATATGATAACAGAAAGACAGTTCGGTTTCAGAAAAGGAAAATCATGTGTTACTAATCTGTTGAGCTACTATGACAGAGTAACAGACACATTACAGGAAAGAGAAGGATGGGTGGACAGTATCTATTTAGATTTCAAGAAAGCATTTAACACAGTACCACACCAAAGACTTTTATGGAAACTGTACCATCAAGGAGGAATTCGAGGCAAACTGTATTGTTGGATGCAAGATTTTCTCATAAGAAGAGAAATAAGAACAGTACTAAGAGGAAACTACTCATCATGGAAAGAAGTGACTAGTGGAGTACCACAAGGCTCAGTGCTGGCACCAATCATGTTTTTAGTGTATATAAATGATATAGACACTAACACTGTAAATAAAAGCTATCTAAATATGTTTGCAGATGATGCAAAAATACAAAGGAGAATTACTAACACAGACTCTTGTAAAGACCTATATACAAGAGGAATTAAATAAACTTCATGAATGGAGTAATACATGGCAAATGGAATTCAGTGTGGACAAGTGTCACGTAATCAAGTTTTGTAAAAGTGGAAAAAGACCTGATTGGGATTATACGTTAGGAAATAAAACCCTACACACATCAGAAGGAGAGAAGGACCTCTTTGTAGGTGTGATTATCAAATAACAGACTATCTCCGGCTGACCACATCAGAAAGAAGGTATGAAACATGTATACACTGCTTGGAAATATGAGAATAGCATTCACATACGTAAATGAAGACATGCTAAGAAAGATAATAACATCATTCATCAGACCAACCCTGGAATATGCATCAGTAGTCTGGAGTCCTCATCTCAAAGAACACACAGACAAGATTGAAAAAGTTCAAAGGGCCGCTACAAGATGGGTACCAAGCTTAAGGGATCTAAGCTACAAAGAAATACTAAATAAACTGAATCTACCAACACTACAGGAGTGAAGGAAAAGAGGTGACATGATTATGCTATATAAATGCATATCAGGGAAGGAGAAAATATACATAAATGATTACTTAGCCTATGGGGAAGCATCAGCAAGAGGACACTGCAAAAAACTGCATAAGAAGAGAGGTGATAAAGATGTAAGGAAATTTGGTTTCCCAAATAGAGCAATTGATCAGTGGAATGCACTACCGAATGAAATAGTGTGTGCCCTAACAATTCACAATCTTAAGGATATGTACGATAAATATGGTTTAAGACACGGAACAGTACGAGCTTGACTCATTCCTGTAAAGATACAATTAGGTAAGAACACACACACACACACACACTCATATATATATATATATATATATATATATATATATATATATATATATATATATATATATATATATAAGTAATCCCTGTAATATCGGAATACCCAATAACCAGACAACCCATTGTCCACACATTTTGGGCCCGGGCCTTCAGAACCCCAAAATTGCCAAGAAACATAAGAAAGCAAAAAAAAAAAAAAAAAAAAAAATCCAACATTTTCTCGCCATATTTTGAACTTGGCATGCGGCACCGATCAGCAGTGTTCTTGCAAGTACTGCGGCGACCCCCTGCTGCCTCCCCTCCCCAGTTACTGCCAAACTACTATCCTGACTTGTCACTCGGCGCAATAGCTGCCTCACATGCTTGTTTTTGTGAATAAATAGTGAATGAAGTGCAATACCTCACCACTAGACCACATGGGAATGTACTATGCAGTGTTAAGAGATTAGAATTCAGAGTGCAAAGGATTAAGTGCAGAGTGGAAACTGGTGGTTGCAATTGGCTTGGAGTAAGAACAGAATGTGCAGTGTTAAACAATTATAATTCACAGTGCAAAGGATTAAGTGCAGCACAACACTGATTTACTGTACGTGTTTCAAGAGTATTTTCACCACTGCCAGAGCCATTGAGGAGGCAGGTTAATATTCATAACAGCCACGGACATGTTGTAAGCACCCTGTGCACTACTAAATATTTTCCATACTCACTTCTAATTCCTCATTCTCTGGTTCCTTTTCATTTATTTCATGCTTTCTCTCCCTTATTTGTGTGAATAGCATCTTAACCCTGGAACACATTCGATTTTTTTTTGTACGCTACTACATTCGTGGTCCCTATTGTATACCAATTAAAAAAAAATACCTGGAGTTGTTTTTATTAAACTTACGAGGTATGGACTTAAAATGTACTCTTAACACTACGGTGTGACAAAAAAAAAAAACAAAAAAAAAACAATAGTGTAATCCTCCAGGGGTAACTAAAGACAATTTTTAGAAAATTAAGTAAAGACTATAAGCACGAGTATAATGAATGGATTCTGATGTCCGGTGACCAATGGGCAGTAGGGGGGTGTGGGGGGCAGCTGGCTGACTCCCAGTCTCCTAGCAGAAAAACATCAAAGAAAAGTCCATGCACTAAATGTCTAGTACTGCAACACATTCGAGGACACTTTTATAGCCCACATCTGTGTTATATGAAAAACCTAGCCTAGGAGCGTGCACCGACTACCTTCACCCGACACAGCGCATCATTTTAGGAAGCTACTGAGAACACCACCCACTTGGGCCACATAGGAAGCAAGGGTCATGTGGCCAAAGTTTGCGTGGGTCACAATAGTGTCCTCGAATGTGTTCCAGGGTTAAATAGGTACTATGCATGTCCAGTAGGGAGTTATGTTGGTGGTTTTCTGGGTTAGGCTGGGTTAGGGTCCATAAGTACCTGTCCAGGAGGCATTTTCCTGGTATCCGGACAAACCCACTTTCCTGACATGCCTTTGGCTTTATTACATCTGATATTGGAGGGATTACAATATATATATATATATATATATATATATATATATATATATATATATATATATATATATATATATATATATATATATATGCAGAGACTTCACTTCACCGTGAAGATATGTATGCAAACTAACCACAGATATATATATATATATATATATATATATATATATAATATATATATATATATATATATATATATATATATATATATATATATATATATATATATACATATGCAGAGACTTCACTTCACCGTGAAGATATGTATGCAAACTAACCACAGGAGAAATGAAAGCAGCGACAGTGAGTACTTTCGTATATTACATCTTTAGACAGAGTGAGACAGAAACGTAAAGGGTAGAGGTCTTTTATGCACACCCGCAGCTGGTAGTGGCACACAGAACAATGGATGACCTGAATTTTTACCTGCGGCTTAACTTATGGTCACCTGCAGCAGGGAGTGGAACACAACAAAGGATGCCCTGAATCTAAAAATGCACGTGACAAAGGAGAAGGGAGTAGGAGGGGAGGAAAGAGGAGTGGGAGGGAGGGGGAAGGGGAGAGGAGGAAGTGAGGAGGGGATAGATACTGTTGCTTAACTTAAGACCTAGAGGATTAATGCTTGGTGTGTCCCACACAGGTGTGACTACACCACCAGGAGATGACAGGGAACAATTACGTGTTAGTCTGGGGGATACTGCTTTAAAATTAATTCAGTTAACAATTTATCACATTTAAAATGACCATAGCTCATGTTTACATTCTTTTCATATGTGCCAGAAATTAGACAAGATTCTGTTACATTTCTTTCATCTAAGCTTTTTGATCTTCCCAGAATCTTGGAGCCTGTCCAGTCAATATGGTGATCACTGGATGCTTTGAGCTGAAATAAACCACAACTCTGTTGGGCTGTCCTTACACTGTATTTATGTTGTGAGATTCTAGTTTCCAAATCTTTTCCAGATTGTCCTATGTAAAATTTGTTACAGCTTTTACACGGGATTTTGTAAACAACGCCTGAATTACTGAAAGGCCAGAACTTTCAAAGAACCCTTGTCCTCCCCTTCCATGAAAATTTTCTTGATGTTGTTCACATACTGAGGAAACTCAATGTACAAGTAGTATTCGAATTTGAGAACACCATAAAAAAAAAACCTCATCAAGAACAGCCCTTTCAGTAATTCAGGCGTTGTTTACAAAATCCCGTGTAAAAGCTGTAACAAATTTTACATAGGAAAATCTGGAAAAGATTTGGAAACTAGAATCTCACAACATAAATGTAGTGTAAGGACAGCCCAACAGAGTAGTGGTTTATTTCAGCACAAAGCATCCAGTCATCACCATATTGACTGGACAGGCTACAAAATTCTAGCAAGATCAAAAAGCTTAGATGAAAGAAATGTAATAGAATCTTGTCTAATTTCTGGCACATATGAAAAGAATGTAAACATGAGCTATGGTCATTTTAAGCGTGATAAATTGTTAATTGAATTAATTTTAAAGCAGCATCACCCAGAATAACACGTGATTGTTCCCTGTCATCTCCTGGTGGTGTAGTCACACCTGTGTGGGACACACCAAGCATTAATCCTCTAGGTATTAAGTTAAGCAGCAGTATTTATCCCCTCCTCCCTCCCCACTCTCCCCTTCCCCCTCCCTCCCACTCCCCTTTCCTCCCCTCCTACTCCCTCCTCCTCTGTCACGTGCATTTTTAGATTCAGGTCATCCTTTGTTGTGTTCCACTCCCTGCTGCAGATGACCATAAGTTAAGCCGCAGGTAAAAATTCAGGTCATCCATTGTTCTGTGTGCCACTACCTGCTGCGGGTGTGCATAAAAGACATCTACCCTTTACGTTTCTGTCTCACTCTGAAGATGTAATATACGAAAGTACTCACTGTCGCTCCTTTCATTTCTCCTGTGGTTAGTTTATATATATATATATATATATATATATATATATATATATATATATATATATATATATATATATATATATATATATATGTAGAGAGAGAGAAAAAAAAAAGAGAGAGAGAGAAAGAGATTGATAAATAGGTATAGATCATCATCATCATCATCAGGACCTCCTTTCCCACCCTAGGGCAGAATGAGGAGAAGCAATGTCCAGACAGCCCAAATTTGCCCAATCCAATGGGCCACGATTCCATTCACTCATCATTCAAGCCCCCGGGATCCTGGCTCTATCGGATATGCCAAAAATATTCACTACACTGTATAGCTTCACATCAACGTATCATATATATATATATATATATATATATATATATATATATATATATATATATATATATATATATATAGATAGATAGATATACTGTAGATATATATATATATATAGAGAGAGAGAGAGAGATACATACATACATACAGTATATATATATATATATATATATATATATATATATATATATATATATACAGTAGGTATATATACATATATATATATATATATATATATATATATATATATATATATATATATACAGTAGGTATATGTACATATACAGATATATATATATATATATATATATATATATATATATATATATATATATATATATATGGCGCCTCTGTGGTACAGTGGTAGAGTGTGCGTTTCGTACACGGGTGAGACAGGGTTTGCACCCCGCCAGGGTAATAAACTTTGGGAGTGTTCATCCGGCCACATACTGCATTGGCGGACATCAGGGGTGCTGTGGTTGAACTAGTATCGCTTACTAGAAAGCCTACTTGCACCCAGTCAGCTTGCGCAGGCCGATTACACTTGGTTCGCAGACTACACACACATCCAAAGCCACTCCAACACTACAATTACACTAACAAGCACTTCTCACCCTACATACAATCTCTACTAGACAGCCTAAGCCACTTGGTAGAGATACATTGGCTGTATCGTCCCGACTTCGGTCGAGATAGGCCGGTTCTGCAGTGGATACTCAAACGGCTGATGATGATAGATATATATATATATATATATATATATATATATATATATCTATATATATATATATATATATATCCAATCCTAAATTGCCCCATGAGGAGCGTAGGAGCCCGGGGCTAGGCAGTTGGTCCCGTCATTTAAGATGAGAGTGACCAGCCTCACTCATCCCTGAGTGGCATTACATGAGCAATCAACCCCAACCATCCCTTGGATATAAACCTTCACTGGCTCAATCCGATTTGAGCACAATAATTACCCATTAAGCCATCAGGCGCCATAATTTGGTTATATGGTTACCATCCAGCGTAGTAAATGGTTTCCTGGTGCACAGGAAACCATTTACCTTGTCACTCAGTGTAGAGTCACCCACAGGCTGAAGGAAGTGGAAAGAGTGAAGGAAAGAAAGACAGAAGAGCGAGTGTAATGTCACCCATAGGCAGGACAAGGAAAGAATGAAAGAAAGAAAGACAAAAGAGAATAGAAGGAAAGAAGGATGGAGAGGAAAGGGCAGACACCCGAATGCAGCACTACATCGAGTGAGTAGATGGTGAGCGCCTCCACCTACCACAACCAATTATATATATATATATATATATATATATATATATATATATATATATATATATATATATATATATATATATATATATTGGGGTTGGTGATAGCCAATACCCTTTCAGGCATAAATTGATCCACAGGTATACATGGCGAGTGATGAGAAGGGTGGGTGGTGAACTGAATGAAAGGAAGGCAATGATTGATTATGTGTGTGTGGATGAAAGGATGCGAAGATGTGTAATGGATGCAAGAGCTTATAGAGGTTGAGGGAGTGGACTTTCTGAGCACTACTTGGTGGTGGCCAGAATTAGGATCCAAGTAAGATGGAGAAATAGAAGAAGGGAAAGACGAGAGGAAGGATTAGTTGCAAGGAGAGTGGAAAGATTACAAAAGGATGAGAAAAGGCAGAGTATAAGAGAGAAGTGGAGGAACGATTGGGCAAATATGAATTGGAGCAGATGGGGGACGTGGAAGGTGTGTGCAGGATATTTACAGAAGAAATATGTGCAGCATGTGATGTGGTATGTGGGAGGAAGAGAAGACGGAGGGGGGTGCAAGGAACAGCGTGGTGGACTGAAGAGGTGAGACAGGTTGTGGCACAAAAGAAGAAAGCATACAATGAATGGATGAGAAACAGGGGAGTGGAAGAAGTTGAGAGGCGGAAGAGAGAGTTATATGTAGAAAGAAAGAGAGAGGTAAAAAGATTAGTAAGAGAGAGTAAGAAGAGAGTGGATGAGGAATTTGGAAGGAATTTGAGTGTAAAGTGGAGGGACTGTAAGAAAACGTTCTGGAAAGTGGTGAAAAGAGTAAGACAGGGTGGAAATGAGGTTAGCAGGGGAGTGAAAGATAAAAATGGTAGATTACTAGTGGAGAAGGGAGAAAAAGTGAGCAGATGGAGAGAACACTTTAAGGAATTGTTGAACATAGGGATGGAAGTAATGCGAGTGTAAGTGGCTGGGGAATGGCTGGGAGAAGGAGAGAGGTGAGAAGACAGGAAGAAATCAGTAGGATAGAAGTTGTGGAAGCAATGAAGAAAGTTAAATTGGGGAAAGCCCCAGGAATTGATGGAGTGAGTGGTGAAATGCTGAAGCATGGAGGAGAGATAGTAGTAGAATGGATGTGAAAGATGTGTAGATTGGCCTGGGTGGAAGGTAAAGTCTCGGAGGATTGGAAGTCAGGTAAAAATTCACAAGTCAAGAGTGTGAGCCGTGGAAATGAGTTACCATTTAAGAGGAGTCTGTGGAGTCACATGGAGAAACAGGCAGACGAATGAGGATATAAAGGAGCATTGTGGTGTGGATGTGGATGTGATAGGAAGCGTTATGAGGAACACACTGAGGTGGTTTGGTCATGTGGAGAGGATGGAGGGTGAAAGACTGACGAAGAGAGTGTATGTGAGTGAGGTGGAGGGGGGAAGAGGGAGGGGGAGGCCGAGGATGAGATGGAGGGATGGGGTGGAGAGGTATATGAGAGAGGGGGGTGTGAGTTGGGAGCAGGGCAGTGACATGGCGGGGGACAGGGCGACGTGGAGGCGATTTGTTTGTGGCCACCCCAAACGGGATTGAGGCGTCTGGCAATAGATAGATAGATAGATACTGTACATACATAACAGAACAGAGGAACGAAAAACAAATGAAAAAAGAATAAAATAATCCATTCACCAGATTACTGGTGTCTTCTATTCATAAGAAATCAGTAACAGTTGGACTTGAATAGTTGCAGGTTGAAGCTTGGGGGAAAATAACTCCAGAGAAGTGAGTTCCAGAGAGATGCAATTCGGGGAATAAAAGAATATTGATAGGCTGTAGTTCTGCAATATGATTGTGTGACATTCCAGTCATGAACTCTACCAGATGCCCGTGTAGCACGAGGAAAGGCATGGAGAGGTGGCACAATGGACGGAACTTCGTCTGAGCATTTACCATAAAAATATCTGTATAATAATGAAAGGGAGGCAACATTCCATCTTACTTGTAAGGGAGGTAGTTTATTTATAATAGCAAGGTTATTAACCCTCCGAGGCATGTTGATGCGAATCACGTTCTTTGTGGTTTGGCATATAAACACATGCAGGCGTGAACTGCATTGTTAAACAGAAAAAATGCCTTCAAAAGGAAAGTTTTTGGCTGATTTGCATCAAATTTTGTTGCGTTGTAGTGGGTGCGTCTCTCTTCCAAAACAAACACTTGGCAAGACTGTGACTGCTCTGATGAGACAATGCGCAGCAGAAAAACCTCAGTATCTCTCGACCAGGCGGGCAAAAGGGTAGCGCTGCTGTCAGTCGTCCCTTTAAATCCGCCATTTTCCCCCTCCCACCCGAGGCAGAAACCATTATTGAAATATTGTGACTGTACAGTGTTTTTGACTATAATGTGAAGTGATTGTGTTTATGGAGCATCGATATATTGTTTGTAAGGATTGGGGCCCATTATCAGCCATTAGGCCTAGAGGCAGGAGTATGGTTTGTTATAACAGGATTTCCACTCTGCTTCACCCTGCCCGTAAATGATGTATTTTAGTTTTATAATGAAGCCATTACTTATACTTCGTGAAACATATAGTGCCTGGATTAGTGAAATAACTGACTTTCCATAGCAGGCATTATGTATGCTATAGGGATATGCCATAGTCGCTAAGAAAACAAGCGGTCACGTATGCCATAGAGTCAAGAAGGGGATAATAGAGAAGGCTGGGATGGAATCATGTGATTGTGTTTTATATTGCATATGGTTCAGTGTGAAATATACGTATAAAACAGAGCAGCGAGTGTTCTTCAAGAAATATTGCGTGCATTGACTGACTTAGCTCAAACCTAGCACAAGTATCAGAGACAACAAATACGCCATATAATCACAGACTTCAGTGAAAAGGTATTGTACTAATCTCAGACAGTGCTATATTGCGTGTGGTTTAGTGTGAAACATACATATAAAATAGTGCAGCGAGTGTTCGCCGAGAAATATTGCACGCATTGACTGACTTAGCTCAGTATCAGAGACAACAAATATGCCACACAATTGCAGTCTTCAGTGAAAAGGTATTGTACCAATCTCAGAGAATGCTATGTTGCATATGGTCTGTTGTGAAACATATGAATAAAATAGTGCAGTGAGTGTTCACTGAGAAATATTGCGTGCATTGACTGACTTAGCAAAAACCTAGCACAAGGATCAGAGACAAGAAATATCTCTATCTCTCTATTGCCAGATGCCTCAATCCCTCACTGGGTGGCCACAAACAAGTCGCCTCCACGTAATCCTGTCCCTTGCCATTTCACTGCCCTGCTCCCAGCTACACCCCCCTCTCTCATATACCTCTCCACTCCATCTCTCCATCTCATCCGCGGCCTCCCCTTCCTTTTCCCCCCCTCCACCTCACTCACATACACTCTCCTCGTCAGTCTCTCACCCTCCATCCTCTCCACATGGCCAAACCACCACACATACTGTATATACGTATGTCGTGCAGTGAATGTTCGTGGAGAAATCTATTGTGTGCATAGCATGTGTTGTGCAAGGAGGAGAGAACAAAATACACCCCCCCACACAGACAAACACACACTCACCCACACACACACCCACACCCACACCCACAAACACACATGCTCACACACTACATAACTCCTCATCTTTAAACCCTTCAAGCTCCTGCCAACATATCAACACCTCTGGAGGAAATAAGTTATCTGTATTTTATTGATTTGTATATTGACCTATTGCTATATTTCTATATTTTTTTACACAAATAAGTATTGTTTTATACATATACACATATGAGATGGAAGAAAGTTCAGCTTCAGTATCACCACCTAGTAAAAAACTGGTGGTCATTTCGAGTTTCTGAGAGCACAATCAAAAAGCTTATGATATTTTATGTGTATACTTTGAGTAAAAAAAGAAAATAATTAAACCTAACGAGCGAAAAATATGTAGGTGCGGGTGAGGCAGGGAAAGGGAGTGTTTTTATCTCGTTTGCAAGTGAGGAGTATTCTATGTTTGTCATTCATTTACTCGAAAACTATTGGACTTATTGATTTTCTGTAAGATCCTTGATAAAGATCAGTGAATTCTACGTATGTACAGGACATAACAATGTAACATCTCTGATGTAAAGTCGTTGTTACATAGGCGGGAATATAAAGGTTATTGTGCTCACATGGCAAAAGTGCAGCACGGCCGTGAGTACCCAGTAGCTTTTTGCAATTTACTCGGAAACTATAAGACCTGTCAAAAATCGGCGTGGCCCATGAGAAAGCTCATGAAATTCTACACAAGACTATGCAATAAAAACATAACGTGTGCAAGAAAACTTTTGCGGAAAAGCTCCCTACACAAAAATCAGTTTTTTCTTCAAAAAATAGCTTTCACTTTTTGACAATTTTCTAGGAAACTACAAAGCTTATCATCACCGGACTTTCCCATTAGAAACCTGATGAAATTCTCTATCAAAACTTCTAATAACATTTTTCTGTATGATGGAAAACATTCGAACTAGGATGTTGGGAAGTGAAATTGATGTTTGGAAATGTTTATTCACGGTGACCTAATGTACTTTTATTCATATATATATTTTTTTCGCTTATCGGCTAGAACAAACATCGGCGAATAAGATATGTAGGTTTCATGGCAGTATAATTATAGAGGTTAGGGTGGCATAAATAAGGCGAGAATACTTGTTTTCAGTGGCACGCGGGTGGCCTGGCTGGGAGGGGGGTGGAATAAAATCGTGTGTCGGCAAAACTTATAAAACTTATGCGTGTGCGAGAGGGTTAATAATTCCAACAGCTTTGTTCTGAATTTTGTTTAGTTGTTTTAGTCCAACCTCTCCACATCCATTCCACAAGGGTAAGCAATATTCAAGCTGAGAGGGCACGACTTATAAAATATTGCTAACTACTCGTCAGTGACAAAGTTACGGATTCCATACAATTATCCAAGTTTCTTTCTTTGAGGCAGTTTTAGCAAGCGATCTTACATTAGAGGTCCAGCTGAGGGCATTGTTAAGTGAGACACCGAGAATTTCAATACTTTTGGAGATGGAAATATATATGGTATCGAAGGTGATATAGGAATTTGGCAATATATGACTATTGGTAAATTGTATATATTTGGTTTTACTAGCATTAAATGAAACAAGGTTGTTTTGTCCCCATTCATTGATCGTAGATAAGTCTTGACTTATTGAGATCGCTGTACTGAGTTGAGAGTTAGAGATATTAGACTTTGTAATATATATATATATATATATATATATATATGTATATATATATATATATATATATATATATATATACATATATATCTATATAGAATCAATCATTTCCTGTGGCACCCTCGGGGATGCATAGGGCCTCGATGAACTCACACCACCACATCCTATCTTGTGCTAACTCCTCAAGATCTCCCCAACACTCATCTCCAGCTTCCCGTCTCATTGTCCTCACCCACGTCTCTTTTGGCCTTCCTCTACCTCTCCTACCAGGTGCCACCCACCCTGGTGTACCTCGTACTATTCCCTGTCTCCTATACACATGTCCTAGCCACTTCCATCGTGAGAATCTAACATATTCATCGATCGGCTGCACTCCCGTTATTTCTCTAATTCTACTATTTGGTATCCTTTCCCACCACTTAACTCCTAATATTCTTCTAAGTGCTTTATTTTCAAACACCAAAAATTTATTTTCCATAGTCACTGTGCTGTACCAAGACTCGTGTCCATAAATTAAGATACTCCTAACCATTACCTTATAAAGTTTGATTTTTGTATGCACAGAGAAATTGTTATTATTCCAAATATTTTTAAGCATTCCCATTGCCTGATTAGCCTTCTTTAACCTTTCCTCGAATTCAAAGTTCAAAGAACCATCCTTGGTTAAATAAGTACCTAAATATTTAAACCTATCAACTTGCTTTACAACCATACCTCCAATTACACATTCCTGCGCATTTTCCATATTCATATTGATTATTTCAGTTTTTCCACAATTAATAACCAAACCCACCTTGCGACCTTCACTCACCAAACAGTCCAACACTCTCTGCATCTCTTCTGGCCCATCACAAATCAAAACTATATCATCTGCATAATCTAAATCCAAAAGTTTCCTGTTCTCTCCCCAAAGTATACCTGCACCGGTTTCTGTTCCAACACGTTTCATAATGTAATCAATGACCAATATAAATAGTAAAGGCGATAGAACACCACCTTGAATTACTCCGGACTTGACTTCAAACGAATCACTCAGACAACCATCAACCATCACTTTACAAAATGTGTCCTCATGCATGTTCATAATGACCCTCACAAACTCCTCTGGTATTCCATAATGTCTCATGATCTTCCCCATAGACTCTCTCGAAACACTATCAAAAGCCTTTTCAAAATCAACAAAACAAAGAATTAACGGCACTCTCATTTCATTAACTTGCTGCATCAAATGCCTAACTATAAAGATCTGATCATTGCAACCACGTCCCTTTCTAAAACCAGCCTGTTCATCCCTCAGAATACCCTCAACCACCGGCTCCAACCTATTTAACAACACTCTACTGAAAACTTTCAAAGCTATCGGTGACAAAGAGATTCCCCTCCAATTACCACATTCACTAAGGTTTCCCTTCTTCGGAACTTTAACAATTACACCATTCTTCCAAACTGATGGTAGTAACCCCGTCACCCATATCTTATTGAATAGCTTGGTCAAGATCATTATTAATCTATCCCCCTCCACTTTAAACATTTCCGGAAATAAACCATCCTCCCCTGGTGCCTTATTATTCTTTAACTGTTTTACTGCTTTCTCCACTTCTGCAAGCCTCAACTCTCCTGTTTCTATATTTAAATCTTCCTGAGCAGACGGTATATCCTCTTCTGGTGGTATTGGTCTATTAAGAACTGTCTCAAAATGCTCTTTCCATCTATTTTTAATATCTCCATCTTTGGTCAATAAATTTCCTTCCCTGTCTCTAATTGGTATTTCCTTGCGTTTACCTGCATTACCACTCAGTTCTCTAATCGATTCATATGCTATTCTTTGACTCTGTCCATCATTTTTGTTTATTAGGATTTCAGTCTCTGCAACCTTTTCATCCACACATCTTCTTTTATCTCTCCTAGCTAACCTTCTTACTTCTGAATTCAAACTCCAGTACGCAGCTCTTGCTAATTCAATCTCTCGTTCATCAACGCATTGCATCTCACTCCTCAATTTAGCCTCACCTCTCTTTTTTATCATATCCCACGTTTCCTCTGATATCCATTTCTTTCTCCTGAATCTATGTCTCCTTCCAATCGTACATTCAGCAGTCTCATGCAAAACTTTGTTCACATCCTCCCACATCTCATCTACACTTCTCTTCCCCTCTTCCAACGTTTCCAACACCAAAAACCTATTTCTGCATTCTAATCTGAATTCCTCCTTTTCTTCTCCTTCTCTTCTAAGCTTAACAATATCGTATCTACCAACACCAGATTTTTCCCTTCTTCTGATTTTTAAGTTTAAACCTTATTTTTGCAATGCTGAGTTGATGGTCACTACCAATATCCGCTCCCCGTTTAACATGAACATCTAGCAGAGAACTTCTATGCCTCCTACTGATAGCGATGTGATCAATCTGATTTTTATATTTTCCACACGGTGACACCCAAGTTGTCTTGTGTATATTGCAATGCTGAAAGAGTGTGCCCCCGATGACTAAGTCATTTGCTAGACAGAAGCTTCCAAACCTCACTCCGTTTTCACTCATCCTACTACCAACTCCCATCTTACCCATACATGCCTCAAATCCCTCATTTGAACAGCCCATTACTGCATTAAAGTCTCCAACGCAGATCAAAACATCATGTCTAGGTACCCTTCCTACTCCTTCTTGCAACTTTTCATAAAATGTGTCTTTCCTTTCATCGAGTGCATCATTAGTAGGTGCATAACACACAAACAGACTGATGTTGCCATGATTTGATTTAAACCGTGCGTATAGCAATCGCTCATCTATAGGATCCCACTCACATAAAGCCTTATTTGCTTTACAACCCAGCAACAATCCTACTCCCTGATAATGCATTCCGTCCTGTCGGCCAGATATCAATAAACGTATACCATCCTCCAAATCCAACTTATCGACTCCAGTTAATCTAGTTTCTGTCAGAGCACAAATATCAAGTCCGTAATTTTGAAAAACCTTCACTAACTCATCGATTTTACCGTCATGATTTAGCGTTCTCACATTCCAGTTACCAATTTTAATTGTATTTTTTGCATTGACAAAGGAATTAGATTGTAACTGAGGCAACTGTGAGATTCTTAGCACCCCCTGCCCATTTAAGGGCTGCACGGGACTGGGGGCCATTATTGTTCTTTCAGAGTCCATCAAGGTTTCTTTGGCTAACTTCCTGAACACCTCGCCATTGTGTTGCAGTCGCAGTAGGCAGCTAACTTGCCTGATTGCCCACACCCGAAAGACCCAGCTATGCTGTAGCTAGTCACGTGCCGGCATGCTTCCCAGCCATTTCACTCTCAAGGAGTTCCTCTGCCTGAGAAAGCAACCACCCCCCTGCTCCCGAGGGCTTTTGATCTGTGTAGGTAGAGGGCGATCACTCCCTCACTAGCCATATACAGTGTATATACAGTGTATAGGCTATTTGTGTGTGTGTGTGTGTGTGTGTGTGTGTGTGTGTGTGTGTGTAGCCTAATCTGCCAAGGAGAATCAGGATGATTTTCCAATTCATACTGATTTCAAATGACCGGTTTCGGGAAAGCATGTCCCATGATCAGAGATAAAAACATTTAAAAACACATTGTAGTTTATATCAAATGTTAAAATATTTGCATAGGAATATAAAAAAATGTTACCAAAGGGAGCTTGTAATCAATGACTGAATTCTATGAATATAACCAAGCTCTAAGAATATTTTCATAAGTATGATGATGATAATGATGATATATCAATCTCAAGGAATAAAAAGAAGAGTGTTACCTTGGTGAGCCAGCAGCAAGGACTGAATCTATTTTTTTTTTTTTTTTACTTGGGGCTTATTGGCTATCTCCCACTACTCGGGGTATTAGGCCAAACAAAATAAATAGGAGTAGACTGTAGCACCAGTCGAGCAGGGCAGTACTCCCGAGGTGGATGGAAAGCTGATGACAGGGAGTGCTGGAGCTCCCGTTTCATCAGCCCTCAGGACTAGTTCCTGACCATCCCCCTTTGCTGAACTTTTTCAGTGTCTCAGTTACACAGACAGTAGGACAGCATGCTCTCCAACACAAATTTCTCTAACTATCTACCCCAAACTACATGCACAGTACGCTTTACACTTCCTTTCCCAAAATTAAAAAAAAAAATCATGGCGTCTTATAACCCAGCCTCAGCGTCCCCAGGAGGGGGACCATAAATGCCCCCACATTCCGCCCCTCTCCTGGTGACGACTCGAGGTGCCTGGAACCACTGTCTGACTCTCTTCTTCTTCATTTCTGCAACATTCGTGGCCTTTCCTCTAACTTTCGCTCTGTTGAGCACCACCTCTCCTCCTCTAAACCTCACCTTCTTTTTCTGATACTTAGCTGTCTGAGGCAACTGACAGCAAACCCTTTTCTGTATCCTCCTACTTTCTCTATACTCATTTCAAAGCCAAAGGTGGCTGTTGTGTACATATACGCAACAACTTATCTTGCTCTCGTGTTCCTGAACTCGATTCTTCTGAATTCTCTACACTCTGGCTTCGGCTTTCCTGTCATTCTCTGACTATATCTGTGCTGTTTACTTATCCCCTAATTCTACTGACTATCAAAAATTCTTCGACTATCTTACTTCTACGATGGAACACATTCTATCCATTTCTCCTTTCTCTGTAATCTCCATTCTAGGAGATTTCAATGTTCACCACCACCTTTGGCTCTCCTCCCCTTTCTCTGATCCACCTGGTGAACAAGTCTACATCTTTTCTATCCTTAATGACCTAGAGCAGCTTGTACAGAACCTTACCTGTATCCCAGACCGCTTTGGAAAGAGCTTCAACATACTTGACCTCTTCCTTAAGTTAATGCTTCTGCTTACACTGTTAATCTTTTATCTCCGTTGGGCTCCTCCGATCACAACCTTATCACCTTAACCTGTCCTATCACTCCGGTACGGCCTGTGGACCCTCCAGGGAAACGTCACCTGTGGCAATTTGGAGCCACGGATTGGAAGGCCCTCAGGCAGTACTTCTTTTATTTTCCCTGGAATGATTATTGCTTCCATGGCCGGGAGCGATCTGAGTGTGCCTTGCACATTACGGAGGTTATTCTCTCAGGCATGGAAGCATACATTCCTTTCTCATATCCTTTGACTAATGCAAGAAAGCCTTGGTTTAATCACACTTGTTCTAATACTGTCCGCAACAAGGAGAGGGCCTAAAAAAGGTACCGGAGCCAACCCACCCGTGAATCACATCATCTTAACGCTTCTGCCCGGAATCGTGCTATGTCTGTTCTTCGCTCTGCTAAAAATAATTTCATCCATACTAAATGCTCTCAACTCTCCAACTCGAATTCTTCCCTCTCCTTCTGGCACCTTGTCATAAACCTTTCTAACAACTTTACCTCATCATCCTTCCCTCCTCTTTTCTACTCTGATGGTTCTGTAGCTATTTCTTCTACTAATAAAGCAGATCTCTTCGCACAGACTTTCTCCTCCAATTCCACCTTAGACGATTCCGGTGCCGTTCCTCTATCAATTTCCGCCTTTGACTTCCTCATGGCTGACCTTAAAATTTCTTCAGCTGATGTATTTTCTGCCATCACTGGCCTCAATACTAACAAGGCATATGGGCCTGATGGAGTCCCTTCTGTTGTACTGAGGAACTGTGCTTCTGTGCTTACACCCTGCCTAGGCAAACTCTTTCGCCTTTGTCTGTCAACTTGTACCTTTACTTCTTGCTGGAAGTTTGCTCTCATTCAGCCAGTCCCAAAGAAGGGTGACCACTCCCAACCCTCCAACTATCCTCCAATTGCTTTAACGTCCTGTATTTCAAAAGTTTTTGAGCCAATTCTCAACAGAAAAATTTTAAGGCATCTTTCCTATCACAACCTTCTTTCTGATTGTCAGTATAGGTTCCGTCAGGGATGCTCCACTGGCGATCTTCTCACCTACTTTTCAGACTCGTGGTCATCCTCCTTTCGGGACTTTGGCGAAAGCTTTGTCATTGTACTTGACATCTCAAAGGCTTTCGATCGAGTCTGGCATAAATCTTTAACCCTTACACCGCGGGCATGTTTACCAATGTTTTGCGTGTGCCGCGGGGTTATTCGGGCTCCAACACACTCTCAAAAAATATTTGCCAAAAATCAGTTATTAGTCCTAGAATATTAAAATTATATATGCTTATGGCACATACCTTCAGCTTTCTCCTGGAATGTTTGTTGAGCCTTCGTCGTTACCGTAGGACTTGTGGAGACCTCTGAAGTTGCGTAACGAAGTCTCCACTTTACACTTCCCGACAACCTGTAATATGATTACCACAGCCAGATATTAACACTATAAACACTACTCTATGATATTCAAGTAGTCTGGGATCCATACTCCAAAAAAACAACAACTGTGAAAGCAATGAAAATTACGAGCGCGTCTGACCGTCGCACTTGCGCTAGTTCGCTCCTGGTACTCTGTCATTTATTATTCATAAAACCTCTCACACTTTATATTTCTGTTACTATATAACACTTATATATATCTACAATCTTTATCCATTAGTTTCCTTCAGTAGCATTAGTTTATTGTCACTGTAGGGATTCAATTTCTTTCAGTAAAATACGTAGCATTCACTTTCTCGTCCTGTATACTAGCATTGAGAGTGAATGTCACTTTCAATTTCCCTCTCATAACTCATAGTATTCAGACATGCTAGAGTGAAACTTTCACTTTCATTACTCCTAGGGTATATACTCGTATTCTTATAATACTACTCATTTACATTTCTATTTACGTTCTCTATTTTATTTACGTTATTTGCATTTCTATTTTATTTACACTGTGTTATGCACTGTCACTTGAAGTAACTTATAAAACTATTTTCCACTGTTCACGTATATTTACATTCATTACGTTCACTTGCTGTTTACACATTATTCACACATTATTTATATACAATTCCACTTGCACTGTTTTACTCAATAGAAAGATCGTAGTTACTCTTTTATCAATTGTCAGCCCTTTACCTCTTTCTACACGAGGTTTAGTAGGGGGTAAAGGTCACAGGGCCCTTTGCATGGGGGTGAAAAAGGCCCTGAAGCTAGCAAGAGTGAACAGACGTACCCCTACACTGGAAGATGAGAGTGAACTGATAAGGGTGGGCCGGGGTGGAGGCCTACCTAGGGAAAGCAGTACTGCCAACGTTCAGCCTCTTGACACAGCTATTTATAGCAAAGAAATGATTGGCAGAAAATCTAGACAATACATTATAAATTAGGTAGTTCCAGGTGAATGTAAATATCACTTAGGCTTCTCCCTTCCCTCCTTATATGTATATTTATTACGAAAATAGATTATACGGCATATTTCAAGGGGAAATAAACAGCGAAAATTAGCGAACGAGTGCAAGTGAAGTGTTGTCAGGTGATAATTAGCCAATTCCAGGTGAATGGCACTCTCACTTACCTTATTTCTTTCTTGTATATATTATTTGGTATAAGAATAGGGCATAGGGCTTATTTCAATGGATGAAATCAGTGAAAAATTCCAGGGAAGGTTTACTTAGCGTAGCACGGCCAGGTAGGCGAGAGGATAGGGAATGGAGGGGGGGTAGGGAGGGGAGTCAAGAACGGGGAGAAATGGCTAAATTGTCAACAATGGATGGGAGTACAGATGAGATTAGGAGTGCGGTACTAATAGATGATACAAGCCCCCACTTGGAAGCCCGGGTGAATTCAAAATAACACAGAATCACAAAAGCGACACCCCGCGGTATGATCCCTTGCACCCAAGCGTCATGAAAGTGACACCCCGCGGTTAAGGGGTTAATTTCCAAACTCCCCTCTTACGGTTTCTATCCTTCTATCTGTGCCTTCATCGCTAGCTTCCTTTCTTGTCATTCTATAGCCGCTGTTGTAGACGGCCATCGTTCTTCTCCTAGATCTATCAACAGTGATGTTCCTCAGGGCTCTGTCCTATCACCAACTCTCTTCCTTTTAATCATCAGTGACCTTCTAAGCTGTACATCTAACCCTATCCACTCATATGCTGATGACTCCACCCTTCACCTTACCATTCGGTTCCCACAACGCCCATCTCAGCAGTTACTTCAACAAACAAGGGATGAGGCTATGGCACACCTAATGTCTGACTTGGCTCATATCTCTGACTGGGGTAAAAATAATCTTGTTTTTAATGTATCTAAGACTCAGTTCTCACACCTATCAACCTGTCAAAATCTTCCACTGGTATGCCCACTAATGTTTAATAATATTCAGCTTAATCCTGCATCATCCTTAAACATGCTTGGGGTTTCATTTACACGGGACTTATCTTGGAAAGATCATATTACATCTCTTGTAAAATCTCTTTCCAAGAGATTGGGTGTGCTAAGCTGCTCCATTCTTTCTTTATCCCTGCACAATTGTTGACTCTATACAAGGGTTTTATCCGCCCCTGTGCGGAGTACAACTCTCATGTGTGGGGAGGTTCCCCACATACAGCTCTTCTCAATAGGGTGGAGTCAAAGGCTTTTCGTCTCATTAACTCTCCTCCTCTTACTGACTCTCTTCAACCTCTGTCTCTTCACCTCACTGTTGCATCTTTATCTCTTTTCTATTGCTACTTTAACGGTCACTGCTCCTCTGAACTGTCTACATGCATTCCTCCACCTCTACAATGAGCGCGTAGCACCCGTCTAGCAGCAAACTTTCATCTCTTTTCTGTCCAACTCTCTAATGCAAGAGTTAACATTATTTCCAGTCCTTCATTTATGCAACAGGCCAACTCTGGAACTGTCTCCCTCTGTCTGTATTTCCTGCTGCCTATGATCTCCAGTCTTTCAAACGCAGTGTGTCCAGGCATCTTGAAATGAATGGATCTTGAATTTGGCCCTCTCTTGTATTTTGTTTTTCTCTTGGAGGGAACTCTTATTACAGGCTCATGGCCTTTTGTTCCTTCTTCTTCGGATAAAAAAAAATACACAAACATTTTAAACCAAAAGTCCAAAAACAGTCAAAACAATTGTTCTGGGACACAAGAGCAAACGAGGCAGGAAGAAAGACACAGGACATAGGTTAAACTGAACTAGAGGCAGAGGCAGAGACTGCACTGCTTGGAGGATATGGTTGAGGATTTTCACTTCTCAGGGTCCTTGATGGTCTGGAGGGAACCCTGGCGCAGCTTGGTGAAGGAAAGCATGGCCCTCCAGAAGTCCCCCTTGGAAAAGTCCTCATCTGGAGTCACAGGGGCAGTGACCTCGTACTCATGCAGATGGCAAAAAATGGAGTCCAGCTCTGACTCGTCAAGGGCAGCAAAGTCTGCCGAGGTGAGGTGACAAACTGGACTGGAGGGCTCATGATCCACCGGGGCCAGCTCTGCAGGTGGAGCAGACGCCACCTTGTCGGGCACCACAGGAGGAACAGAAGAGACAAGGGCATCAGGAACAATAGCCTCAGGCAGTGAAGAGGGAGCTGCATCTCAAACCTCCATAGGTACCACGGGTAGTGGCTGCTGGGCAGACCAGCGAGAAAGTGAACATCCTGCCAACTGGAGTCTTGTTGGTGGGGTTGAGGGCTGCAGTTGCAGCACCCTCGGGACCAAGGTGGTGGAGATCACAGGATGCCCTGAAGGATGACTAAAGGCCCTCCTCCAAGGCCTCTTCTGCACTACAGGTGAGGAGAAGACTCTGGAATGGGTATGGCAGGAAGCCTATTTGCCTGGAAGATGGTGGGCAGACGCTGGGTGGGAACTGCCATATCACCCTCCGAGAAGGCCATAGCAACCTCCATGCACATGGTGACAATGGTGAAAAAAGAAGAGGCACGGGTAGAAAAGAAGGCAGAAGAGGCAGACCAAGACTGACGATGGCGCTGACGATGGGGGAGGGCGTTGTGAGACCCCACACCACCTGGCCAGCAGGGCCAGTGACGGACACAGCCGCAGGACCCTTATCTCCCTCCACCACGACAAACTCCATGACCTTGCCAGCCCCAACTGAAGGCACAGAGTGAGAAGGGTTGGCTTCCATGATGGAAAAGAGATGTAAAAAACGGTGCCCCCCGTGTCCGGCTAGTCAAGAAGCCAAAACCCTTCCGTATGTGGAACCACCGCACCTGCCCACAACCTTAACAGCCATACTTCAAGCAGAGACCCCTGTGAGAGAACTCTGTCGTTCTCTCAGGGTGTGGAGTAGCAGTCGTCCGAACTCTATGACAGCTAGCTGGTTACTCCCAATGTGATCATTCAGGCTGATGAAGCTTGTTGAGGGACAGAGCACAGTGGCCTCTGAATATCGTGAAAACATTCATAAGGAATTGAATCATGAAGCTTCTAAGACATCAGTAATCCAGTTTGAAGCAAAAGAATCAAGGAAAGAATCAATGAACTAAGTATCAGAAAGCTGATTCATAACAACAGAGCAATATAATAATCTTTAGATATATAGCTTTGTTGATGATTCATAATTATTTAATAAAGGGAAAAGTTTGTGAATATACAAGGACTCTAAATAACTATGAATCATCAACAAAGCTATTTATTTTAAGATTTTAATACTGTTCTGTTTTTATGAATCAGCTTTCTGACTCTTAGTTCACTGATACTCTCCTTGGTTCGTTTGCTTCGAACTGGACTACTGATGTCATAGAAGCTTCATGATTCCATTTCTTAGGACTAATTGTGTTCCTGATTTTCAGTCATTGCTGCTGGCTCACTTAGGTTAGGAGTTCAATCCCAGCAGTTGCCCTGTTCACACGTTTCCTAGCACTCTCCACTCGTCTGCTTGTGCCTATGACCCATTGATGGGAGCTTTAAGCAGCTTGCTGATGTCTTTGACAACAATCCAGGGAACCGTGGTTTAGTTCAACTTCAGAGCAGGGTACGGGTTCACCAAACGCCAGGACACTGACGCTGATGTATTCTTGTACCACCAGGTTGTGACTGCACCAAATCCACGATACCTCCAACGATCTCTCGGGGATGGCAAGGCGGTGAAGTTTGCTATTTTAGGGAGTCCTAAGGGCCTGAGGCCAGGGATATTACCAGGCCTGGGGGCATGGCCATGCAGGATTCCACCCACGCATGACAGTGCCGCTCGGCTCAGGGACACCAGGCCATGGTTCCTGCAAGGCCTGGGGAGGTTAGCATCATCGTTGAGAAATGCATCGTGAAGATGAAGGCTTTTTGTGGGAGTGACAATGGGGTATTACATGTTCTTCTCTCCAAGATCTTTGAGGAGAATGGGCTGCCTTGCCGTGTCATTCCCGAGTGCTTCGGCCGTGACGTATGTATTGCCTCTCCTTGTCATCTAGAGCATCAGACCCAACAACCGCAGCTTACTACTTCCCATCAGACACCAAGGAAGAGGCTACGTTTTGATGCTCCATTGAATCGGCACAACTGCCCATCTTTGGCTACAGACCCAGCTCTGGACCAGACTTTGCAAACGGATGTCGATCCTACTGGCGACCACCATCAGTCGTCAGCACCTGAAGTGGGGTGAGACACTTCCGACTCCGCCTCCATGGCCAAGGATGCATCGACCAGCTCCTTGGCTGAGGAGGACATCGTTATGTCTTCCCCTTCTCCAGCCGCGGAGGCGGCTTGTATCACCCTGCATTCAAGGCCGGTGACTGCCAGATCAAGGATCCTCTCTCTTTGTGCATATATATATATATATATATATATATATATATATATATATATATATATATATATATATATATATATATATATATATATATATACATATATATATATATATATATATATATATATATATATATATATATATATATATATATAAAATATATTTATTTATTTATGAATGTATGAATGTATGAGAGAGAGAGGTATATGTGAGCAGGAGAAGGGAGGTTAAGAGACTGGTGAAGGAGAGTAAGAAGAAAGTGGATGAAGAGTTTGGGAGGAATCTGAGTGTGAAATGGAGGGAGAGTAAGAAATTGTTTTGGAAGGAGGTAAAGAAAGTAAGGCAGTGTGAAAGGGGAAATAGTAGGGGAGTGAAAGATAGGAATAATAGATTGTTGGTGGAGAAGAGAGAGAAATTGAGGAGATGGAAGGAGCACTTTGAGGGTTTGTTGAATGTAGAGAGTGAGAGCAGTGTGAGTATAAGTGGTTGGGGAATGGCTGGGAGAAGAAGAGATGAGAGGAGGAAGGAAGAGATCAGTAGGTCGGAAGTAGTGGAAGCGATGAAGAAGATTAAGCTGGGAAAGGCCCCAGGAATTGATGGAGTGTGTGGTGAAATGCTTAGGTATGGGGGTGAGATTGTTGTGGAGTGGATATGGAAGTTGTGTAGATTGGCTTGGGAAGAGGGAAGGGTTCCAGAGGACTGGAAATCAGGTATAATTGTTCCTCTGTACAAAGGAAAAGGGGAGAGAGAAGTATGTGGTAACCATAGGGGTATTTGCCTTCTGAGTGTGACTGGTAAAATATGTGGTAGAATACTCATTGATAGGGTTAGGCATATGACAGAGGAGCTAGTTGGAGAAGAACAAGGGGGATTTAGGAAGGGAAAAGGGTGTGTAGATCAGATATTTGTTCTAAGATGTTTAGTGGAGAAGTATCTAGAGAAGGGAAGGAAAGTGTACGCTGCCTTCATGGACTTGGAGGAAGCTTATGACAGAATAGATAGGAAAGGTATGTGGAAGGTATTAAGAATATATGGAGTGGAGGGGAAATTGTTGAGTGCTGTGAAGAGAATGTACGAGGGAGCTAGGGCTACGGTGCAAGTGGATGGTGAGCTGAGTGAGTTCTTTGATCTCAATGTGGGACTGAAACAGGGGTGTGTAATGTCTCCATGGCTGTTTAATATATATATATGGATGGGGTTGTAAAGGAGGTACAAGGTAGGGCAGTGGATGTGGGGGTGGCCCTAATGAATGAGGGTGAGATTTGGAAGCTTCCGGTGTTGCTATTTGCTGATGATACAGTATTGTTGAGTGAAGATGAATGGGAGTTGCAAGGTTTGGTGAATGAATTTGGGATAGTGTGTAGGAGGAGGAAGCTGAAAGTTAATGTAAACAAAAGTAAAGTTATGGTGTTTGAGAGGAATGAAGTCACAGAGTGTGCAGTGAGGTTGGATGGTGAGGATATGGAGAATGTGAGTGCATTCAAGTACTTGGGTAGTGTGATGAGTAAGGATGGAACTTTGGGGGATGAAGTACTTGAAAGGGTACAGCAGGGAAGGAAGGTTGTTGGCACACTGAAAGCAGTGATGAGAAATAGGGAGGTGAGTATGGAAGTTAAGAAGTCACTGCATGATGGTATTGTGATCCCTACCTTGACGTATGGAAGCGAGGCGTGGACCTTGCAAGAGGGGAACAAGTCAAGAGTGAGAGCAGTGGAAATGAGTTACTTGAGAGGAGCATGTGGAGTGACGTGGAGAGAGGTTGACGAATGAAGAAGTGAAGGAACGTTGTGGGGTAGAAGTGGATGTGGTTGAGAAGATTAGGAGAAATACACTGAGGTGGTTTGGACATGTGGAGAGGATGGAGAATGAAAGACTGACTAAGAGGGTGTATGTAGGTGAGGTGGAGGGAGGGAGAGGGAGGGGTAGACCGAGGATGAGGTGGAGGGATGGAGTTGAGAGGTATATGAGGGAGGGGGAGGTGAGTTGGGGGGAGGGGAGTCAAATGGTGGGTGACAGAGTGACTTGGAGGCGTTTTGTCTGCGGCCACCCTTTGCTGGATTAGGGCGTCGGGCTATAGATAGATAGATAGATGAATGTATTGTCTGTGTGTGTGTGTGTGTGTGTGTGTGTGTGTGTGTGTGTGTGTGTGTGTGAGAGAGAGAGAGAGAGAGAGAGAGAGAGAGAGAGAATTCTAACAATAGAGAAATCCATATGGTGATAACCTTAAAGTTAGCCCACTGGCAAGGTAAATGAGCATTCGTTTACCTATTTAATCTTCATCCATCCAGTTATCATGGTTCTGAAAGGATTTTTCTTATCTATTTATCTATCTATCTATCTATCTATATCTATATCTATCTATATCTATATCTATATCTATATCTATATCTATCTATCTATCTATCTATCTATCTATCTATCTATATATATATATATATATATATATATATATATATATATATATATATATATATATATATCACTCTTTCAAAGAGAACCGTCTCCCCTAAGCTAAAGAAAATCGGCCCATGGCAGCAGCAGGAACACCCAAATTCATAAAATGTCATGATATTGAATGAGCTAAAAAATTGTCTCATTGGATGAATGTGAGTACGTTAGTCGGTGGAAGAGAAGAGATCTGAAGCTGGAACTGGAATTTAAAAAAAAAAAAAAAAAACTGGTGTGTAATAGTAGGATATGTTGTGACGGATTAAAAGGGTTTGCAAAAAGCCGTAATGCTCTTGGTGCAACTTTAGCTGTATGTGATATAAAGTAAAACAGAAGTTTTATATGGACAGTGTTTGGGCTGGACTGATGTCATCCACAGTCCAGTCACAAACCAGACCTATGGCAAATTCCCACATGGAACCCTCTTTCTCTCTCTCTCTCTCTCTCTCTCTCTCTCTCTCTCCATATGTAGGAAAAACAAATCAGGGGAAATTTCCACACTCATCTTTCTTTGTGTTTCCTGCCCCCCCCCCACACACACAATACTACTACTACTATTACTACTACTACTACAACCATTACTATTACTACTACTATTACTAATAATAATAATAATAATAATAATAATAACAATAATAATAAAGTAGTAATAATAATAAAGATAATATAAGTATTAAAAATAATGATGATGATAATAATAATTCATGGCATTATAGTTAAAACAAGTGCTCGTGTGCCCTTCGGGCCCCTCGCACTTGCTCCTGCGGAGGGCTCACGCGCTGCTATAATATATTTTAGTTATAGCTACGGGCAAAAAATTCTACTGAGATCCTATGCCGGGTGCTTGGAGCAGCATTTTTTGGTCAAAAGGTGCATTAAATATAGTAAAAGTTTTTCAATCGTGATGGGAACAAGCTTTTTCACATCAGCGAATTTTTTGAGATCTCTGTGCCAATTTTGGTGCGATTTAAATGTGTAGTTTCGGCTGCCCAAAACACACACACACACACACACACACACACACACACACACACACACACACGGCTAGTGCTATAGTATAATAGATTAAGATAAATCCCTTGTTCTACTCACATTTTCGTTTGCAGGAAGAACAGGACTCGTGCCAAATTTCTACAGTCTCTTTCCCTTATACATCCTGCAATAAAGGAAAGAAATCATGATAAAATTCCTTTCGTCATTCCCCCCAGCACACACACCCAAATTGTTTCCACACCGAGAAAGATAAAAATAATAATAGGACAGAGGGTTGAGTATACGTTTATGTATCTCTGTCCTGACACCTCTACACTCAGCTGCCATGCATTGCTCACTGTGATTACATACCATCATCGTCACCATCATCATCATCATCGTCATCGTCGCCGTCGTTGTCATCATAATACAATTCTCACTATTAACCCCTTCAGCCCTATAACATGTTGTATTTTTTCTTGCCATCACCATATGATTTGTGCAGCTTTAGGGAAACGTGGAGCGAAGGGGTTATTGAAAACCTTTCCCTTCCAGTTGAAAAAATTCTCTCCAGAACAAAGTAGAACCGTCTGATGATTGAAAGAACAATATGTAAACCGTAATTTAATTATACATGTTAAAATCAGTGTTGGCACCATCCAAGAAAAAGAATAGCAGGAGTAGCCTAACTGGCAACGGACAACCCACTGAAATAAATGATGCATCTGTGTCTTGGATTCAGTTACATAAAGTCCTTAAATGGAAGATTGTTACCTACATAATTCAAGTTGGACTGACAGTGCTTTATTCTAACAAATGAACAGACCTTCAGAATGTGGGATAGGATTCAAGTCGGGCCGAAGCTGTTTTATTGTCACATTTGAAAGAAAAAAAATTCAGAATATGGATATGATTTTCTTGGACCAAACATCTTTTCACTCATTAAGCCCTTCAACCAGAGCATATATTTTTCTTTTTACTCATGTTATCCCCGGACAAGCATTTCCAAGGTAGGATATACTTTTCAAACTGGAAAGGCTACATGAATCCTACCTCAACCATTTTACCACAAGCGACTTTTCTGTGTTGACTAATTTCGCCTGGCTGAGGCAAGAACAGAGAAAAAAAAAAATGTTTTTAGAGTTAAGTGGTTAAGACCTTCAGGATCCGTACACCCCATGTGTCAGATAGGCTAGTCCCCGGAAGAACAATCCAAATCTCTTTAAATGGGATCTTAGCGACATTTCTCCACCCTTCGCCGTGTCTAGTGACTTTTGTCCCATTAAAAATCCACGGTCATGCCAAGTAATACCACTGTAACACTCATTTTTATGTGACATGTTTTTAGCTTAATAACGTCGTATGGCATTATCTGGAATAAAAATGCCATAGTTCTCTCGATTAGAATAGAGTTCATAAGAAAGTACTGAGACATATTGCTCTCTCTCAACTGATGATGGTGCGTGGTAGCAACCGTCATCCGCTCACATGATGTATTGCTGCCTATTTCTTTCTTCCTCATTCCTATTTTATCTCTGTTTCTGCTCTCCTTTATTTATAATTCTCTCTTTCCTTCCTGTCACTTTTTATTAATCATCTTTCCAATTCCGGTGGCTGTACACTGAGTGGTAAACCTAATGATTTCGTAAGTAGCAATTTACAAAGCTGGGTGGTAACCACATAACCAAGTTGCTGGATGAAGTGAAGTCGCCTATGGAATCTCTGTTAACTGCGTGGGGAGGAGGAAGTGCGGCGTCCATCCAGGAACCAAACCTCCACACTATTCCCCTCGCCTCGCTGTGCTGAGGTGCTGTCATGCGCAAAGCAACATCGGTTCACCACCCGAGACAACCCTTCAGGGGCGGTTGTTAGCCTCTGTTTGATGGGTCTCATCGACCAGACAGACTGCAAAAACAACAACTCGCGGCTGAAAAAGTCGTTTGGAGTAAACTGGAATACAGTAGTAGGGTTCTTGTCGACGATGAAAGGGTTAAAGAGCGACAAGAGCAAGCTGAAGTCCTGTTACTGATACAAGATTCACGGAACAGTGTTTCTAAATCCTTTGTTCGGTGTTCCAAAATGTAAAGCACAGTATGAGTCTGGATATTTGTACTGTACTCGTATGTTCATTTTAGAGTCGTTGTGAATCATTCCTCCACATTATCTTGAAACTGTGTGACGCCCTAATGCGATGCTGTCAAGCTATTTATGTAAAGCAAGATGCCTTGATGGTGTAAGGGAAAGCCACAGAAAAATCAGGCTGTCCGTCCTCCAGTTCATTCTCAATATCCCTCTCCCCTCCCCCTAACGTCTCACTCACGCTCTTCTACCCAGTCTGCATCCTCTCCACATGGTCAAACCATCTCAGCATTATACATAACATTTTCACTCTCATCCACATCAACACCACACGCGCCGTTACTTCCTCAGTTGTCTATTATTTTGTCTGCCCATGCTATTCTCACTCTTCACTTGTGTCCTTACAACAGGGCTCGAACTTCAGTTGCATGCGATTAAGTAAGGATCACAATTCTGTCATGCTGCAACTTTTTAATTTCTATGTTTACTTCCGTTTATCTTATCACATCTTTCAGTGACCCAGCAACCATTCTTCCCTGCCCTTTCCTTTCATGCACATTATCATATAAACCTCCATCCTTATCACACTACATAAAAACTTGAAGGCACTCACACACTCAGTTTATTGACATCCAGTCTCATTATGCATTTTGGAACTTAACTTCTCTCAAAGACAAATAATTTCTTCTAGTTACATTACTTTTTTGAGTTTTTGATTCTTACACACACTCTGCCAGATTTGTTCACCAAGTTTAACAACTCCCATTCATATGCTCTCCAGTATAAGCAAACATCAGTACACACAAAATCCAAACCGTACCTACCCATACTAAGGATGCGCCAACATCCACTGCCCATCCTTGTGCTTTTTTATAGTACCGTCCACATAATAATGAACAACTACTTAGATATAACACATCCCTGTTTCAGTTCAATGTTCGAATAAAAGAATTCACAAAGTTCACTTCCCACAAGCACTACAGCCCTAGCGCCCTCACAAACATTCTTGGCAGTATTTAGCATTCATTCATCTGTTTCCTAATTTTCATCACCTTCCACATTCCCTGTCTATCTCTGTCAAATGCATTCTCCAAATCTTTGAAGGCAGCATATAGGCTAATATTTTTTCCTTCTCTAAATACATTTCCGCTAAATATCTTAGAATAAATATCTAAAGGTGAATGTAGGGAAGAGTAAAGTGATGGTCTTTGAGAGAAGTGAAGTCAGTGAATGCACAGCGAGGATGGATGGTGAGGAATTGGAAAATGTGAGTACGTTTAAGTACTTGGGTAGTGTGATGAGTAAAGATGGAGGTTTGGAGGGTGAAGTGCTTGAAAGGGTACAGCAGGGAAGAGAGGTTGCTGGTTCTTTGAAAGCAGTGATAAGAAACAGGGAAGTGAGCATGGAAGTGAAAAAGTTACTACATGACAGTATTGTGATACCAACTCTAACGTATGGAAGTGAAGCTTGGACGTTGTTGGAAGGACACAAGTCAAGAGTGAGGGCAGTGGAAATGAATTATTTAAGAGGAGCCTGTAGAGTCACATGGAGAGACAGGCTGACGAATGAGGATATAAAGGAGCGTTGTGGTGTGGATGTGGATGTGATAGGAAGCGTTATGAGGAACACACTGAGGTGGTTTGGCCATGTGGAGAGGATGGAGGGTGAGAGACTGACGAAGAGAGTGTATGTGAGTGAGGTGGAGGGGGGAAGAGGGAGGGGGAGGCCGAGGATGAGATAGAGGGATGGGGTGAAGAGATATATGAGAGAGGGGGGTGTGAGTTGGGAGCAGGGCAGTGAAATGGCGGGGGACAGGGCGACGTGGAGGCGATTTGTTTGCGGCCACCCCAAACGGGATTGAGGCGTCTGGCAATAGATAGATAGATAGGTAGAATATCCGATGGACAGAATCCCTTCTTAAAACCTCATTAATCCTCTCCAACAAGTTCCTAGGTGGTCTCACTCTATCCACACGTACTCTACCACCTGATTTTCCTGTTACACTGAGAAGACAAATTCCCCCATTGGTGCCACATACTCCTCTTTCCCTTTTTCCTTGGTACAGGAGAATGATTATACCTGACTTCCAGTGCTCTGGAACTTTACGTGCCTTCTTGTTCAAGCTGCACATCTTCTGCTCTCTCGCTAACTCTCCCCCGTATTTCAACATTTCATCACACACTCCATCAGTTTCAGGAACTTCCTTATTTTGACCTTCTTCACCGCTTCACATAATTTTGTTATATTGATCTCCATCCTTCTCGCCTCCCGTCTTATCCCAGTTGTTACCCAAACATATATTACCTAACAGTATTTAAGGCGTTTAGATGATTTTTTTCCCATTTTTTCAGAGTCTCAGATGTGTAAAAAGATTACTGACCGGCAACAAATGTATTGCGCCCTTTAACTCAACTCCGCAGCCAACGAAGCGTTCTTTAATTTGTTCAAACTAAACACAGGATTCAGGTGAGAGTAAGCTGGGTTTCACAACCCTTTAACCACAACAATTTTACACCGCTGAACAAAGCAATATTGTGACAGGACAAGTAAAATAATGTCCATTAGATCAAGAATCTGACGCATGGAAGAAGCGTTATGATATATGAGCCACTCTGTGAACTATATGAATATGCTACACATAAGAATTTTTTTTATGTTATTACTACAAATTACTTAGGACTACTTGATACAGGAAGATAAACAATCTGATATACCAGCTTAATGTAACTGTCATCAGTATATCTGTGTCTCAGAAATATCATTCTCATTTTTATCGATCCTCATTTCTGTTGGGTAAAACTGTTGCATAGTAATGTTGAGCCACTAGATAATAATTAATAAGGAGACAAAGCACGAGGACATTTGAAACCCAGTAATGCTATATTCTGAGATCTACAAATTTTTCAGAATTCTTTATAAGAGTTTCATAATTATTCCATTAAAAACTGGTGAGGGTGCTATTTTTCACGACTGTATATAACCCCGTGCATGTTCGGCCAAACTCAATGTATATGAAGCCCGGCGGTATCTCTGAGTGACCACATCAGTATTCAGCAAGACCTGGGGTATGAAAACATGTTTGTTTCATTAATTACACGCGCACCGGCAACAAACAGATGCTGAATACCTTCACTTAACTTGTTGAATTGCGCCTGGTTTAATTAAATATCCCCACCCTCTGTCATTTTCTTTGTTCATTTCACTTTCCTCAAGATTCCTGACTTGCGCGTTTTCTCCACGTTCGCTTAAAAGAAAGATTTTTACTTGCGTCAAAGCTGCCTACGTGGCACAGTTCATTTAGTATTTGTCGTTTTACTGATTGCCCTTCATCTTTCAATACCAGTGATTTCCTTAAACTATAACCGTCCGGCACTAACTAAATTATGATATTAAAATCATAACAATGACGGAACTTAAATAATAAGGCGTTATTTTCTCCCACAGTCTGTCCAATCTTACCGGATTTCCCATAGCATACTAAACCATTTACGAGAGACAAAAACAACAGACAAAGAAAGAAACTTTCGCAGCACAGAGGAGGTTAATGATACTCCATTATTATAAATTTTCGAATCCAGCATTTTTTTTTTTCTTTAACACTTGTGGCATGAATGATTCTACAGTCGAAAAGGTATCTGACAAAGTGAGCAAGAAAGGACTACTGAAGGTTTAGTATAGGTGTGGTGTGGATGGAAAACCCCTGAATGTCGAAAAGAGTTTCCATGATGATAGTGAGCTGTGACACAAGTTAGAAGTCGGACTATTCATTTTAAGTTTAGAGTGAGAGGCTAATGTGTGATGTCCCTGCGATCTCTCTCTCTCACGTGAGATACCACTGCTACCAAGCGCGCACCCAGATAGCGGACAGGGAAGGCCTTGCAGGCACGAGGTACCGCCAGAGATGTCGAGGATCATGTGACACCCTATACTGTAGATATACCGTACAGTATAGGGTTCCACCTAATATACTGCATGAAGTGGCACAAAAATTACATCTCACCATAAACTATGCGGCAGGGAGGTGAGATTATTTGCCACAAACCCTCCAAACAAATATTTATTCTATTGCTAATGATTTCACGTCCGTTCCTGTTGAATTATGGTCTACTAAAGTTCCAACCGCACTGCCTCCTGTGCTTACAGGCAGTTTGCCACAAAAAGCAAGTAGGATCTATCACAGAAGATCAGAGACTGGGACATTAAGCAAGCTGAAATCCATGTAAATATACACATACAATGTAATAAACCTATCAGAAGACTACAAACTTGATACTTTAACGGCTGAATTAGCGAACGTTAGTTGGATATTGTACTCGTGGCTCTGAGTGAGATCCACAGAAAAGAAGAAAAATTAATTCAGCGCCAAGACAGCGACCACCATTTTTACTACAGAGGAAGCCAATGTAAGAGTTAATGATGTAGGATTTCTAATTAGCAGAACTCTTGCAAAGAACATTGTTAAATTCAGTATTGTATATGACAGAGTAACATGGACTTTAATTAGACCAGGCAAAATATACACCCTGACAGTAATACGAGTAAATGCTCCAAATTCTCAAAGCTAAGATGAAAATACAAAAATTTTTTACGATGACATCTTCCAAAATATGGAAAAAGAAAAGACCAGATATCTTTTACTCATGGGAGGTATCAATGAAAAAGCTGACAAATCTAAAAATGTATGAGAACAATTTGATGTGAAAGCTAGTAATTGCAGAGGTGAGATGATGGTGAATTTTGCTGAAATATACAGCATGAGAATAATCAACACATTCCTTCACAAAATAACAGGGAGAAAATGGGCATGGAAAAGTCCAAGTGCAGAAACAAAGGATGATGTGAACTTCAATACAGCAAATAAGAACAACACCATCCTAAATGCCACAGTTATCAACAAAATAATTATAGAAAGTGACCATATAATGGTGTTTCAAGAGCCAGATTCAATTTCAGTGGTGAAAAAACAGAAGCTCATTACAAATAAAAAGATATGCCCAATATTATTAGAAGAAACCAAGCAGCCTTTCAGTTGAAAATAACAAACTGATTTCAGGTTCCATGGTATGTTGAGTGTGACATTGATGAGCCGAAGCACAGACTAACAAAAATGCTAAGAGAATCAGTGTAAGTAGTAGGGAGCGGGAGTTAATCCAACAACTAAAAAAAAAAAAAAAAAGACCCACGAGCTCATGAAAAGAAGAAAGGAGCATAAATTAAAAAAAGAAGAGAAAAAGAAAGATTAAACAGAAGGACTGGATAAAATAGTTTATCAACAAGAGACAGAGAGATGAAGAAAAAAGAAAAACATGGATCAGATCAAAGTTATCATAAAAAGAAGTAAAAAAGTCTGATACAGGTCCGAAGTAACATGGCAATAGAAAAGCAACAAATTATATCACTGAAAAACAAAAACTGAAATCATTAAATGCAGAGAGAGGATCGTAAAGAAATTTGAAAATTTTTCCAAAAAACTATATGCTTCGAAGAAAATAGTACCAATAGCTAACTTTTCAGCTGACACATGTGAAATACATGTGGTAACACAAGAAGTAATTATTTCTCTTAAAAGAAAGAGAGGAGAGAAGGCCTCTGGAGAAGATGGAATAGTAACCCATTTTTTGTCATATGCAGGAGTAGAAGTACAAAACAGCCTCACACGCTTATTTACTCAGTGTATGAAGAAGCAGAAAATTCCCAAAACTTGATGTAATGCAATAATTATTTTGCTTTACAAAAATGGCGACCAGAAAGATATAAGTAACTATCGATCTATTAACTTCTTACCAATTATTAACAGACTCATCACTAAAGCCCTTATGAACCGATTAACAACAAATTTTATATATAAATATACAGTATATATATATATATATATATATATATATATATATATATATATAAATATACAGTATATATATATATATAAAGTAATCCCTCCACTATCCGACATAACAGAGCCAAAGGCATGTCCGGAAAGTGGTCCTGTCCGGATAGTGGGCACCAGCCTCCTGGACTTATACTTATGGACCCTAACTCAGAAAAACACCTATACAACTCCCTCCGGACATGCATGGTACCTATTTAAGACTCAAATCACACCAATAAGGGACATAAAAGACTGAAGTAAATGCAAAAGAACCATAAAATTAGGTTTTAGAGGTGAGTTTATACAATATTAAACATTCTGGGAATGGTACTTATGGACCCTAATTCAGAGAAATACCTCCCTACTGCACATGCATAGCACCTAATGCCCTATTCACAGCAATAAAGGACATATAAGAGTGAAATGAGGTGTTAGAGGTAAGTACAGTATGGAAAATACAGTACAGTACAATATGAAACATTCTGGGTACTTACAGCAAGTCCCTGGCCATCTCGATGAATAACCGCCTCCTCTCAGACTCTGACAGCAAGAAGGATTTCCTGAAGCACTTGCAGTACACTGTTCATGAAGTCTTGTGCACTCAGAAGTCCATTCTCTTAACAATGTGCACTCTTGTCTTACTTATGCTCCACTGTAACTTTATGAAATAAGTGTTGCACTCTGCACTTAAAGTCTTTGCACTCATAAATCCATTTTCTAAACATAACACACTCTAGTTAATTTTAGCTACATTGAAAGTCTATTCAATAAGTCTCTTTTCACTCAGAATTCTTATTTCTTAACAAAATGCACTGTTTTTCTTTCACTGCATAACACTACATTCCCGTGTGGTCTAGTGGAGAAGTTCATGCCTTTTAATCACTATCAGAGCACATGGAGGTGACCTAGGGTTGAGTCGCTGGGTTGTGGTGATGGCGTACCCACTGAAGATGACTCTGAAGATAGGAGCAAACTCACGTCGAGCGGTGACTCCACCGTGGCTGATGTGCTGGGCTGTGACTCAGAGCATGAGAGCCTGTCTTTGGGAAGCAACGGAGTGGAGCCAGGGCTGGACACAGCGGGGGTCACAGGCCTGAAAAAGCTGTCAATCGTTGATTGACGCAAGGAACGACGATTCTGACGATTAATGATGCGCTGCCAGAAAGCACGCACTTCCCCCACAAGTCCCAAGGGCCCCATCTCCTTGTCGCAGTCCGGGTGTTCCAGGTAGTCCAGAACGAACTCTAGGTGTTCCCGGAGTGCGCTCAGCTTGGGGATGGCTGGAGTAGTGTCATGCTGAGAGGAGTCCGCATCATCGTCGCTGTCCTTGTTGGAATCTTCAAGCTGGGTACTGACACCTGCAACTGAAGATGCGATCTCGATATCAGACAGCGTCTGATACCCAGGATCGCCTTCGTCGTCATCCAACCACTCACACACTTCATCCACATCAACATCGTCCCCATGCGCACATAGACGTGCAGGGAAGTCATCCACGTCGAAAGCTAGGAAATTGTGCTCCACATCCGTTCCGAGAAGCGGACGAGACCAACCATTTTCTAGAGTCTTGACAGGGACTTCCTTCCATGCACTGGACCAGTTGTAAATGGCAGACTTGATGTTGTAGCGGCGAAGGGTTTTCCAAAGTCTGCTGGCCTCGCATGTCCCGTCCCTCCCTGCGCTTGTCCTTATCCTCAAGAACAACCATCACCTCGTCCAGGAATTTCCGTCAGTATAGCTGCTTCCTTGCCACGATCACTCCTTGGTCCATTGGTTGGATAAGAGCAATAGTATTAGGTGGCAGAAACATGCACCTAATGCAGCCATTCTCAGCCACCAAGTCCTTGTTGCACGGGTGGACAGGTGCATTGTCGAGGAGAAGGAGGGCCTTTACCTGGTCGCGTGGGATTCCCAGTTTCTTTGTCTGGTAATGTATGACCTCCTTGACGAAATGGCGATGGAACCAATCTTTGAAGATGTGGGCTGTGAACCATGCCTTCAAGGAATGGTACCAAAAGACAGTAAGGACATCCATCACCCCACGAAGACACCGAGGCTGCTTTGCACGGCCAACAATAATGGGCTTAAGCCGGTGCATGCCGTTAGCATTAGCACAATACAAAGCAGATATCCTTTGCTTGGAGAGCTTGCGGCCAGGTACACGCTTTTCCATCTCCTCGGCTAGAGTGTTCGTAGGCAAAGAGCGATAGAATAAACCAGTTTCATCAGCGTTGTAGACTTGACCGAGAGTGAGGCCCTCCCTGTCGATCAAGCCCTTCACCTTGTGCCGAAACTCCTCTACTCCATCCTTGTTAGCGTCCAAAGCTTCGCAATGAGACTTACGGTTGGTAAGGCCATGTCGTAACTTGAATGCAAAGAGCCAACCCTCAGATGCCTTGAAATCTAGGGCATCGTGAAGCCTTGCGAACTTCTCAGCAGCAGCCTTCAGCTCCGACCCACGCACCATCATACCAGCAGCAAGTTGCTGTCGATACCAAATCAATGTGGAGCAGTCGACTTCAGCATACTTGGGAGTAAACATCATCTTTCTCTCCACGTTGCATTTGCTTTTTGACGAGAAGTCAGCCGTGTACTGCATGAGTTTGTCTCGGGATCTCTTGATATCAAACAAAATAGATCAGGCCAAGTTGAACTCACGAAGGTTGCATGACGAACACCATCCTGCATCCACTTTCTCCAATATCTCCCTCTTCTTCTCCAGAACAAAACCACTCTCTTCCTCTTCTCAGGCGGAGGGGGCATCATCACACACACGAAGAAGAGGCATGAGAGCAGCAGGAGAGCCTGCAGCAGGTAAGGCACCACCACAGAAGTGAGCATGTGGGCAGCCATGACGACAAGCATGCACTCACGACAAGAGACGGGCGGTAAGTGGGGAGGATGTAGGGGCGCTCTAGCAGATGTCTGAGGAATGACACACCAAAACAAAGCTGTCCCGTGGCATGTGCACCAAGTTCAGATTACGAGCGGGAAAAAGTCGGATTTTTTTCGAATTTTTTGCGGTTTTTGGACCATTTTGGGAATATTGGATCCTGGGATGATAATGTCCGGTAAGTGGGGATGTTCAGAAAGTGGGCGTCCAGATAGTGCGGGGATTACTGTATGTATGTATGTATATATATATATATATATATATATATATATATATATATATATATATTATATACAAGATGATTCACTAGTTTTTCTGGAAACTCTGGTAAATGCAAGCTTATGCAATTCTAAGCATAAAATACTCTATAAGTATAGGTGTTTAATGTAATAGTTTACAAGTGGGGAGATTTTCAAATCTGACAGACGTGAACGGGAGACAGCCGGGCTGGTAGCGACTTTACTGTGGTGCCAAGTTATTCAATTTTCTTTTAAATTTTGCACATTGTTGTCATTCTGAATTAAACTATTCTTTCATTAATCATCAGGTAAGTAATTGCTCTATATAGAAAAGTATGTCACTTTTAAGTGACAAATAAATCTACTATTGAAGGAGTAAACATGGCAAACCAGTGACACGAGATTAGGTACTTTGGAGCTCTGTCAGTTCCCACCAAGTGCTAGCGAATGTAGAAGGTTGATCTATTCCACAGACGATTTCACCCACATATCACTACAGTGCCATTCACTTTTACAAACGTGGAGTATGCAGATATGATTTTTATCTATGGGTTCTGCAATGGCATCAGCAAGAGAATGCTGACAGAAATATCCAAACAGAAGGAGCCCAGATGCAAAAGTGTTCTACCATGTCTACCAGCATTTTCGGGACAAAGACTGTTTTCCTGGAGCTGGAGCCACAGCTGAAAGCATGGAAAGGCAAGATGAAGTATGACGTATAGGAGGAATGGTACATTGCAGCCCTAGGATCAGAACAAGAAGAATTTCATGTCGACTTAGTGTTCCATAAATGGTAAATTGTGCGTAGTGGTGAGCTTGGTGTGGCAGGTGTGCAGTACTTCAGAGCCTCGCCACTGCCACTTGTCATCACTCGGCTGGTCCACTGACACACTGCGATACTTAGCTGATGATTAATGAAAGAATAGTTTACTTCTGAATGAGAACAACGTGTAAAATTTAAATAAAAATTGAGTAACTTGGCAACACAGCAAGGTCACCCCACCAGTCCGGCCGCCTCTCATTCACATGTCTGTCAGATTTGAAAATTTCCCCACTTGTAAACCATTACATGAAACATCTATACTTATAGAGAATTTTATGCTTAGAATTGCATAAGCTTGCTTTTCCCAGAGTTTCTGGAAAAACTCGTGAATCATCCTGTGTATAATACATATATATATATATATATATATATATATATATATATATATATATATATATAATACATATATATATATATATATATAGTAATCCCTCCACTATCCGACGTAATAGAGCCAAAGGCATGTCCAGAATGTGGTCCTGTCTGGATAGTGGGCACCAACCTCCTTGACTGTACTTATAGACCCTAACCAGCCTAACTTTGAAAGCCACCTAAATAACTCCCTACCGGACATGCATAGCACCTATTTAAACCTATTTAAGACCCTATTCAACCAATAATGGACATAAAGCATGAAATAAATGAAAAGGAACCAAAGAATGAGGAATTAGAAGTGACTGTACCTCAGCCAGGGTACTTACATCACGTTTGTGGCTGTCTTTCTAAGGTTTTAGCAGTGGTGAAAACACTCTTGAAGCACGTACAGTAATCCAGTGTTATGCTGCACTTAATTCTTTGGACTGTGAGTTATAATTGTTTATAATTGCACATTGTTCTTAACTGCACCACTGCAGTTCTAACCGCCAGTTTAAACTGCCAATTTGGACTCCACAGTTGATCCTTTGCACTCTAAGTTCAAACTGCACAACACTGTAAATTCCCATGTGGTCTAGAGGCGAGGTATTGCAATATATTCACTGTTTATTCACAAAAAACGAGCACGTGTGGCTTCCAGTGCGATAAATCATTTAATCACAATCGAAGTTAGGGAGTAACTGTTGATGTGACGATGTCGGAGAAACAGAGTTGCCAGATTGCAACGGCCACATTACCAATCTCCTCAACTTTCATTACCAAATTTAACTTTTCATTACCAAATTCGTAAAGCTAGCATTTATTCTTCACTAATTATATATACAAGTGGAAATATATGTAATCACTCTCCTTATAATTAACAGGACGTTGATTATTTTCATGCTATGTAGGGTAGCAGATTAATCAGAGAGAGCAAACAATCCACCATCTCCATTCTGTGTATCCTCATACATGTGATAAATCTGTTTGGTAATGCATTATTCTGATTCATTACCAAACGAATTTTTCATTACCAAAGTGGCCCACATTTGGTAATGAAAATTAACAAACGGCAATGCTGACAGGGAAGGGGGAGGGGGGAGGATGGAAGGGGCGAAGGGGCCATGGTGTAAGCAGCTGTTTGGCGCCGCGTGGGAATTTAAAATTACGGGTGGGAAAAAATTCAGATTTGGGGGGGATTTTTTTCTTTTTTTGTCCATTTTTCAGTTCCGATGGTCCAGGCCCACAATGTCCGGTAAGTAGGGATATCCGGAAAGTGGGCATCCGGAAAGTAGATGGATTACTGTATATATATATATATATATATATATATATATATATATATATATATATATATATATATATGTGTGTGTGTGTGTCTGTGTATGTGTGTGTCTGTGTAATTTGAACTCTCACCAATTCCAGTCTCTCTCCATTCACTGTAACATCACACTGAGAGTCACGTTCTCTCTCGATTACCATCCCTTTACTTTTTTCTACATTTACTCTCAAGGCATGACGCTCACAGACATCAGCAAAACTGTCCACTCTAGTCTACCAAGTTCTTGTCTGGTATTTGCAAGTAGTAATGAATCATCAGAATACAACAAAGTTGAGTTATTCCATCAATCACCATTCATTACTAACGCCATCCCTCTCTCTATTACTCATGTTTTTACTTCTATCATCACTCCATCCATCCATATAATGAACAACCATGGGGACATCAGACAAACTTGTCGCACACCCACACTGATCTTGAACCAATCACTTAGATGCCCATTTAGCCTTACACAGGCTTCATTACCATCATAAAAAATCTTGACGGCACCTAGCAGCTTACCATCAACATTGTACATGCGCAAAACCTTTCACAATCCTTCTCTGTCTACTTTGCCGTATGCTTTTTCAGGATCCATAAATGCCATAAACACCTTATAGCCCTTCTCACAGGCCTTCTCCACTATTTGTCCCACTGCAAATAATTGATCCACACATATTCTGCCACTCCTAAAGCCACTCTGTTCATCACTCACTGGGACTTCTGATCTCTCTCTTACTGTATAATATACTTCCATATACCTTCCCTACAACACTTAGTAAACTTATGCCACGATAATCCTTGCACTCACTTCGCTAACCTTTACTTTTGTACAGGGGTACAATCACAGCCTTTTTCCACTCTGCTGACACAGCTTCACTCATCCTTGCTTTCTTACAGTATCTCCAGCAAGCATTTCATTCTGCTCTGTCCACTGCACTTAATCGTCTCTGCATACGCCCCATCAACCGCAGCTGCTTTCCCATTATTCAGACGCTTCACAGCGTTCTTCACCTGTGCTAGTGTCAAATTTCCTGGCACTGCATTCCTTTTCTACACACCCCGAAAACCAATCATATTTACAGCAGCTCTGCTCTCTCTATCCCCAGTCATCACGCTATCAAAATATTCTTTCCATCTGGTCCTTACTTCATCCCCATGGGCTAATAGTCTACCACTTACATCCTTCACTCTTTCGCATTTCTTTCTGCTGTCACTTCTTCATTTCTGCACCTCTTTCTAGAATAACTTTCTATTTTCAGAGTAATTTGCGTTCATTTTTCTTCCTCCTCCTTTTTCCCCTTCACTAGTCTATATACGTGTTTCTTGCTCTCAATATATTCAGTTATTTGAGTTGAATCCCTGTTCTGTAACCACTCTATACCCACTTTTTCTTCTTTTCCTCCACTGCTCTCTTAACCTCTTCATCCCACCATGCTGTACCTGTCTTCCTTGCTGCTACTCTTGCCACACCACACACCGCTTTAGCAATCCTAAGCAATTCCTATATGCATTTCACAGGCCATTCAAATCCATTTCATTCCATTTCACTGATTCCAGCTCTTCCCTTGCTTTGGACCTATATTCATCTGCCATTTCTTTGATCCTCATCCTCTCGACTTTCAATCCTTCTCCCCGACTGCTCCTCTCTCTCCTGGTCCACGTTACTCCTCTCAGCTTGATCTTGCATACAGTATATATATATATATATATATATATATATATATATATATATGGTAATCCCTGTAATGTCCAGACGCCCAATACCCAGACATCCCAGTGTCCGGACATTTTGGGCCTGGGTTTTCGGAACCCCAAAATGGCCAAAAAACGTTAAAAAGAAAAAAGAATCTGACATTTTTTTCACCCTTATTTTGAACTTGGCGTGCATTGCTGACCAGCTGTGTTTTGCCACATACTTCCACCGATGTCCACTAGGGCGATGCTGCCTCCTCCCCACTTTTTTACCCGTTGTTGTGAGTGCACGCTTGTCACCATGGCCACCCACATGCTTACTTTTGTAGTGGTGCCTTACCTCCTGCAGGCCCTGTTGTTCCTCTGCTGCCTCTTACTTGTGTGTGTGTGTGTGATGATTACCCCGCTGCTAGAGAAGAGGAAACAAGTGGTTCAGACTCTTGAGAAGATTAACCCGCCCCGTCCCGACCGATTTTCCACCACTGACTCCCCCCAGTCCTGACCAATTTTGTAAAAAAAAATTTTTTGGATCAAACCTCCACTTTTGGTGAGAAACATCGAAAATTAATAGAGAAATCACTCACCTGAGGTTTAAAATACTCGATACAGGTAGCAGTACCCCTTACCTTACTGGGTTTTCTATCAGACAGGCTCCAAAGAAAACGAGTTCTATGGGAGGGTAACTATTCCACACCACTCATAAACAGTATTTATTTATTTATTTGGTACAAATTTATATGTAGTATGAGAGTATATTGGTTTTCACACAGTAATATAGGCAATATCAGCATTGTTTCACTCACCAAACACGTCAACATACCTGCCCTTTTTTGTTGACATTACCTGATCATCATTTCTGACTAAGTCTTCCTCTAATGCTATGTAAACTTTGTCCTCCACATTGTCATTGATTGGGGAATCACTCTGGTCCTGAATTTCATACTGTGGCACGATATGTCTTTACTGGCCAGGTCACTGGTAACAGGTGAGTTGCCAAGACAATGGCATGAAGGGGGGGGGAGGTCATGCGGAGTAAGGCATTGTCCCTGCCTGGCATCTTGTACAGGAAGGTGTCCCGTGTATACATACCAAAAATCACGTACAAAAATTGAAAACTGTGCAAATTAGGGACCTTACAATTGATGGGCGTTTATATACGTCAACGGGACTGACAGTGACAAAACGTGTCATTGTACATATACATCAATGGGACATGGCAGGTTAAGTGCAGTGCAGCTCTGGATTACTGTAGGTGCTTCAAGTGCACCTTCTTACTGTCAAAGTCTGAGAGGAGGCGGGTTATTCATTGTGATGGGCATGGACATGTTGTAAGTACCCTGGATACTGCTAAATATTTTCCATACTTACCTCCAACTCCTCATTCTCTGGTTCCTTTTCATTTATTTCATGCTCCCTGTCCCTTATTTGTGTGAACAGGGTCTTAAATAGGTGCTATGCATGTCCAGTAGGGAGTTATGTAGGTGATTTTCTAAGTTAGGCTGGGTCAGGGTCCATAAGTACCTGTACAGGAGGCATTTTCCCAATTTCCAGACACACTCAATTTCTGGACATGCCTTTGGCTCTCTTACATTGGATGTTGGAGGGATTACTGTATATATATATATATATATATATATATATATATATATATATATATATATATATATATATATATAAGCATAAACTTGACCGCAAAGACATGTATGGAAAATAACCTCAGGAGAAATGAAAGGAGTGACAGTGAGTACTCTCGCATATTACATCTTCAGAGTGATACAGAAACTTAAAGGGTAGAGGTCTTTTATGCATACCCGCAGCAGGGAGTGGCACACAGAACAAAGCATGACCTGAATTAAAAACTGATCGATACAAAGAACAATACGTGCTTGACTTTTTACCTTAGGGATGCAACTGGCAAAAGGATTAAATACTACATCTTAACTTATGCACACCTGCAGCAGAGAGTGGCACACAGAATAAAGGATGACCTGAATTAACAATGAGTGACGCACAGAACAATAGGTACCTGACTTGTTTCCTTAGGGATGCACCTGACAAAAGGGTGGGGGGAGCGGTAAATATTGTGGCTTAACTTAGGGCCCAGAGGACCCAGGTAAAAACTGTAACATATTTTACATAGGACAATCTGGAAAAGATTTGGAAACTATGCTCTCACAACACAAATATAATGTAAGGACAGCCCAACAGAGTAGGCTAGTAGCTTAACTGAGCACAAAGCATTCAGTGATCACCATACTGACTTGGTAGGCAAGATCAAAAAGCTTTGATGAAAGAAATATAATAGATTCTTGCCTTATTTCTGGCACATATGAAAATAATGTAAACATGAGTTTTGGACATTTTAAGTGTGATAAACTGTCAACTAAGTTAATAAAGCAGTCCCCCCCCCAGACTAACAACTGATCGTTCCTTGTTGTTTCCTGATAGTGCAGTCATACCTGTGTGGTGCACACCTAGCATTAATCGTCTAGGTCTAAGTTAAGCCGCAGTATTTACCCCCATTTTGTCAGGTGCATCCCTAAGGAAAAAAGTCAGGTGCCTACTGTTCTGTGCATTGCTCAGTGTTAATTCAGGTCATCATTTGTTCTGTGTGCCACTCCCTGCTGCAGGTGTGCATAAGTTAAGCCTCAGTATTCAATCCTTTTCTCGGGTGCATCTCTCAGGTAAAAAGACAGGTACCTATTCTTCTGTGTGTCGCTCAGTTTTAACTCAGGTCATTCTTTGTTTTGTGTGCCACTCCCTGTTGTGGGTATGCATAAAAGATCTCTACGTTTCTCCATCACTCTGAAGATGTAATATACGAAAGTACTCACTGTCACTCCTTTTAATTCTCCTGTGGTTAATTTGCATATATATATATATATATATATATATATATATATATATATATATATATATATATATATATATATATTGCCAGACGCCTCAATCCCGTTTGGGGTGGCCACAAACAAATCGCCTCCAAGTCGCCCTGTCCCCCGCCATTTCACTGCCCTGCTCCCAACTCACACCCCCCTCTCTCAAATACCTCTCCACCCCATCCCTCCATCTCATCCTCGGCCTCCCCCTCCCTCTTCCCCCCTCCACCTCACTCACATACACTCTCTTCGTCAGTCTTTCACCCTCCATCCTCTCCACATGGCCAAACCACCTCAGTGTGTTCCTCATAACGCTTCCTATCACATCTACATCCACACCACAACGCACCTTTATATCCTCATTCGTCAGCCTGTCTTTCCACGTGACTCCACAGGCTCCTCTTAAATAACTCATTTCCACTGCTCTCACTCTTGACTTGTGTCCTTCCAACAATGTCCAAGCTTCACTTCCGTACGTTAGAGTTGGTATCACAATACTGTCATGTAGTAACTTTTTCACTTCCATGCTCACTTCCCTGTTTCTTATCACTGCTTTCAAGGAACCAGCAACCTTTCTTCCCTGCTGTACCCTTTCAAGCATTTCACCCTCCAAACCTCCATCCTTACTCATCACACTACCCAAATACTTAAACGTACTCACATTTTCCAATTCCTCACCATCCAACCTCGCTGTACATACACTAACTTCACCTCTCTCAAAGACCATCACTTTACTCTTCCCTACATTCACCTTTAGGTTCCGTTTCTTACACACTCTCTCAAACTCATCCACCAAGCCTTGCAGCTCCCCTTCGCCTTCACTCAACAACACAGTATCATCTGCAAACAACAGTACAGGGAGTTTCCAAACACTATCCTCTCTCACCAGGGCCACTCCAACATCCACTACCCTACCTTGTACCTCTTTTATTACCCCATCCATGTACAGATTGAACAACCATGGAGACATGACACATCCCTGTTTCAAACCAACTTTCAAAGAGAAAAATTCACTTAGTTCACCATCCACACGCACTGCAGCCTTCGCACCATCGTACATACTCTTCACAGCATTCAACAACTTCCCATCTACTCCATATATTCTTAACACTTTCCACAATCCTTGTCTATCTACCCTGTCATATGCTTTCTCCAAATCCATGAACGCCGCATACAACTTCTTTCCCTTCTCTAGAAACTTTTCCACTAAAGATCTAAGAATGAATATCTGATCTACACAACCTCTTCCCTTCCTAAAGCCTCCCTGTTCTTCTCCAACTAATTTCTTTGTTCTTTCTCTAACTCTGTCTATAAGTATCCTACCATACACTTTTCCTATTATACTAAGAAGACAAATGCCCCTATGATTACCACACACTTCTTTTTCCCCTTTTCCTTTGTACAAGGGAATAATTATACCTGACTTCCAATCCTCCGGGACTCTACCTTCCTCCCAGGCCAATCTGCACATCTTCCACATCCATTCTACTACTATCTCTCCCCCTTACTTCAGCATTTCACCACACACTCCATCAATTCCTGGGGCTTTCCCCGATTTAACTTTCTTCATTGCTTCCACAACTTCTATCCTACTGATTTCTTCCTGTCTTCTCACCTCCCTCCTTCTCCCAGCCATTGCCCAGCCACTAATACTCGCATTACTTCCATCCTCTACTTTCAACAATTCCTTAAAATGTTCTCTCCATCTGCTCACTTTTTCTCCCTTCTCCACTAGTAATCTACCATTTTTATCTTTCACTCCCCTGCTAACTTCACTTCCACCCTGTCTTACTCTTTTCACTTCTCTCCAGAACATTTTCTTACAGTCCCTCCACTTTACACTCAAATTCCTTCCAAATTCCTCATCCACTCTCTTCTTTCTCTCTCTTACTAATCTTTTCACCTCTCTCTTCCTTTCCACATATAACTCTCTCTTCCGCCTCTCAACTTCTTCCATGCCCCTATTTCTCATCCATTCATTGTATGCTTTCTTCTTTTGTGCCACAGCCTGTTTCACCTCTTCAGTCCACCACGCTGTTCCTTGCACCCCCCTCCGTCTTCTCTTCCTTCCACACACCACATCACATGCTGCACATATTTCTTCTGTAAATGTCTCACACACACCTTCCACGTCTCCCATCTGCTCCAATTCATATTTGCCCAATCGTTCCTCCACTTCTCTCTTATACTCTGCCTTTTTCTCATCCTCTTGTAACCTTTCCAGTCTCCTTGCAACTACTCCTTCCTCTCGTCTTTCCCTTCTTCTATTCCTCCATCTTACTTGGATCCTAATTCTGGCCACCACCAAGTAGTGGTCAGAAAGTCCACTCCCCCAACCTCTATACACTCTTGCATCCTTTACACATCTTCGCATCCTTTCATCCACACACACATAATCAATCATTACCTTCCTTTCATTCAGTTCACCACCCACCCTTCTCATCACTCGCCATGTATACCTGTGGATCATTTTATGCCTGAAGAGGGTATTGGCTATCACCAACCCCCTCCCAGCACAAATGTCCACTAACGCACTCCCATTCTCATCTATCTCAGCAGGCACACCCCACTCACCAACTATTCCATCCACCTTCACATTACCATATATATATATATATATATATATGTACAATATACATGGAGCCTCTGTGGTACAGTGGTAGATGTGCGTTTCACACGCTGGTGGACGAGGGTTCGCCTCCAGCCAGGGTTGTAAAAACTTTGGGAATCGTTCACCGAGCCACTTGCTACTTTGGCGGACATAAGGGGCGTTCTTCTTCAACCAGTGTCGCAGACTAGTATGCTTGCACCCAATTGGCTTAAGAGGAGCCGATTCCAATTGGTTCACAGACTACGCACACATCCAAAGCCACTACAACACTACAATACACTCATAAGCACTTCTCACCCTACTTACAGTCTCTACCAGACAGCCTAAGCCACTGATCAGAGATACATTGGCTGTATCGTCCCTGCTTCAGTAGGGATAGGTTGGTGCTGCAGTGGAACTGAATGGCTGATGATAATATATATATATATATATATATATATATATATACACACACACACACACACAGCCCCTTGGGGCTAAGATGCAAATGAATGTATGCGTATGGATGAGTAAATTAGGAGTGTGTCATCCTGTCTCAGCTACCTCATTTTCTTTGGGGAAAGCAGCCTAGGTATATATATATATATATATATATATATATATATATATATATATATATATATATATATATATATATATATATATATATATATATATATATATATATATAAGTAATCCCTCCACTATCCGACATAACAGAGCCAAAGGCATGTCCAGAAAGTGGTCCTGTCCGGATAGTGGGCACCAGCCTCCTGGACTTGTACTTATGGACCCTAACTCAGAAAAACACCTATACAACTCCCTCCGGACATGCATGGCACCTATTTAAGACTCAAGTCACACCAATAAGGGACATAAAAGACTGAAATAAATGCAAAAGAACCATAAAATTAGGTTTTAGAGGTGAGTTTATACAATATTAAACATACTGGGAATGGTACTTATGGACCCTAAATCAGAGAAATACCTCCCTACTGCACATGCATAGCACCTAATGCCCTATTCACAGCAATAAAGGACATATAAGAGTGAAATGAGGTGTTAGAGGTAAGTACAGCATGGAAAATACAGTACAGTACAATATGAAACATTCTGGGTACTTACAGCAAGTCCCTGGCCATCTCGATGAATAACCGCCTCCTCTCAGACTCTGACAGTAAGAAGGATTTCCTGAAGCACTTGCAGTACACTATTCATGAAGTCTTGTGCACTCAGAAGTCCATTCTCTTAACACTGTGCACTCTTGTCTTACTTAAGCTCCACTGTAACTTTATGAAATAAGTGTTGCACTCTGCACTTAAAGTCTTTGCACTCATAAATCCATTTTCTAAACATAACACACTCTAGTTAATTTTAGCTACATTGAAAGTCTATTCAATAAATCTCTTTTCACTCAGAATTCTTATTTCTTAACAAAATGCACTGTTTTTCTTTCACTGCATAACACTAAATTCCCGTGTGGTCTAGTGGAGAAGTTCATGCCTTTTAATCACTATCAGAGCACATGGAGGTGACCTAGGGTTGAGTCACTGGGTTGTGGTGATGGCGTACCCACTGCAGACGACTCTGAAGATAGGCGCAAACTCATGTCGAGCAGTGACTCCACCATGGCTGATGTGTTGGGCTGTGGCTCAGAGCATGAGGGCCTGTCTTGGGGAGGCAACGAAGTGGAGCCAGGGCTGGACACAGCGGGGGTCACGGGCCTGAAAAAGCTGTCAATCATTGATTGACGCAGGGAACGACGATTCTGACGATTAATGATGTGCTGCCAGAAAGCACGCACTTCCTCCACAAGCCCCAAGGGCCCCATCTCCCTGTCGCAGTCTGGGTGTTCCAGGTAGTCCAGAACGAACTCTAGGTGTTCCCGGAGTGCGCTCAGCTTGGGGATGGCTGGAGTAGTGTCATGCTGAGAGGAGTCCACATCATCGTCGCTGTCCTCGTCGGAATCTTCAAGCTAGGTACTGACACCTGCAACTGATGATGCGATCTTGATATCAGACAGGGTCTGATACCCAGGATCGCCCTCGTCGTCATCCAACCACTCACGCACTTCATCCACATCAACATCGTCCCCATGCGCACATAGACGTGCAGGGAAGTCATCCACATCGAAACCTAGGAAATCGTGCTCCACATCCGTTCCGAGAAGCAGACGAGACCAACCATTTTCTAGAGTCTTGACAGGGACTTCCTTCCATGCACTGGCCCAGTTGTAAATGGCAGATTTGATGTTGTAGCGGCGAAGGTTTTCCAAAGTCTGCTGGCCTCGCGTGTCCTGTCCCTCCCTGCGCTCGTCCTCATCCTCAAGAACAACCATCACCTCGTCCAGGAATTTCCGTCAGTATAGCTGCTTCCTTGCCACGATCACTCCATGGTCCATTGATTGGATGAAAGCAGTAGTATTAGGTGGCAGAAACATGCACCTAATGCAGCCATTCTCAGCCACCAAGTCCTTGTCGCACGGGTGGACAGGTGCATTGTCGAGGAGAAGGAGGGCCTTTACCTGGTCGCGTGGGATTCCCAGTTTCTTTGTCTGGAAATGTATGACCTCCTTGACGAGATGGCACTGGAAGCAATCTTTGAAGATGTGGGCTGTCAACCATGTCTTCAAGGAATCGTACCAAACAACAGGAAGGACATCCATCACCCCACGAAGACACAGAGGCTGCTTTGCACGGCCAACAATAATGGGCTTAAGCCGGTGCATGCCGTTGGCATTAGCACAACACAAAGCAGATATCCTTTGCTTAGAGAGCTTGCGGCCAGGTACACGCTTTTCCGTCTCCTCGGCTAGAGTTTTCGTAGGCAAAGAGCAATAGAATAAACCAGTTTCGTCAGCGTTGTAGACTTGACCGAGAGCGAGGCCCTCCTTGTCGATCAAGCCCTTCACCTTGTGCCGAAACTCCTCTACTCCATCCCTGTTAGCGTCCAAAGCTTAGCCATGAGACTTATGGTTGGTAAGGCCATGTCGTAACTTGAATGCGAAGAGCCAACCCTCAGATGCCTTGAAGTCTATGGCATCATGAAGCCTTGCGAACTTCTTAGCAGCAGCCTTCAGCTCCGACCCACGTACCATCACACCAGCAGCAAGTTGCTGTCGATACCAAATCAATGTGGAGCAGTCGACTTCAGCATACTTGGGAGTAAACATCATCTTACTCTCCACGTTGCGTTTGCTTTTCGACAAGAAGTCAGCCGTGTACTGCATGAGTTTGTCTCGGGATCTCTTTATATCAAACAAAGTAGATCAGGCCAAGTTGAACTCACGAAGGTTGCATGACGAACACCATCCTGCATCCACTTTCTCCAGTATCTCCCTCATCTTCTCCACAGCAAAACCACTCTCTTCCTCTTCTCAGGCAGCCGGGGCATCATCACACACACGAAGAAGAGGCATGAGAGCAGCAGGAGAGCCTGCAGCAGGTAAGGCACCACCACAGAAGTGAGCATGTGGGCAGCCATGACGACAAGCATGCACTCACGACAAGAGACGGGCGGTAAGTGGGGAGGATGTAGGGGCGCTCTAGTGGATGTCGGAGGAATGACACACCAAAACAAAGCTGTCCCGCGCCGTGTGCACCAAGTTCAGATTACGGGCAGGAAAAAGTCGGATTTTTTTTTATTTTTTTGCGGTTTTTGGAGCATTTTGGGAATATTGGATCCTGGGATGATAATGTCCGGTAAGTGGGGATATATATATATATATATATATATATATATATATATATATATATACACACAAGGTGATTCACGAGTTTTTCTGGAAACTCTGGTAAATGCAAGCTTATGCAATTCTAAGCATAAAATACTCTATAAGTATAGGTGTTTAATGTAATAGTTTACAAGTGGGGAGATTTTCATATCTGACAGACGTGAACGGGAGACAGCCGGGCTGGTAGCGACTTTACTGTGGTGCCAAGTTATTCAATTTTCTCTTAAATTTTACACATTGTTGTCATTCTGAATTAAACTATTCTTTCATTAATCATCAGGTAAGTAATTGCTCTACATAGAAAAGTATGTCACTTTTAAGTGACAAATAAATCTACTATTGAAGGAGTAAACATGGCAAACCAGTGACACGAGATTAGGTACTTTGGAGCTCTGTCAGTTCCCACCAAGTGCTAGCGAGTGTAGAAGGTTGATCTATTCCACAGACGATTTCACCCACATATAGCTACAATGCCATTCACTTTTACAAACGTGGAGTATGCAGATATGATTTTTATCTATGGGTTCTGCAATGGCATCAGCAAGAAAATGCTGACGGAAATATCCAAACAGAAGGAGCCCAGATGCAAAAGTGTTCTACCATGTCTACCAGCATCTTCGGGACAAAGACTGTTTTCCTGGAGCTGGAGCCACAGCTGAAAGCATGGAAAGGCAAGATGAAGTATGACATATAGTAGGAATGGTACATTGCAGCCCTAGGATCAGAACAAGAAGAATTTCATGTCGACTTAGTGTTCCATAAATGGTAAATTGTGCGTAGTGGTGAGCTTGGTGTGGCAAGTGTGCAGTACTTCAGAGCCTCGCCACTGCCACTTGTCATCACTTGGCTGGTCCACTGACACACTGCGATACTTAGCTGATGATTAATGAAAGAATAGTTTAAATCAGAATGAGAACAACGTGTAAAATTTAAATAAAAATTGAGTAACTTGGCAACACAGCAAGGTCACCCCACCAGTCCGGCCGCCTCTCATTCACATGTCTGTCAGATTTGAAAATTTCCCCACTTGTAAACCATTACATGAAACATCTATACTCATAGAGAATTTTATGCTTAGAATTGCATAAGCTTGCTTTTCCCAGTTTCCGGAAAAACTCGTGAATCATTCTGTGTATAATACATATATATATATATATATATATATATATATATATATATATATATATATATATATATAAATCCCTCCACTGTCCGACGTAATAGAGCCAAAGGCATGTCCAGAATGTGGTCCTGTCTGGATAGTGGGCACCAGCCTCCTTGACTGTACTTATAGACCCTAACCAGCCTAACTTTGAAAGCCACCTAAATAACTCCCTACCGGACATGCATAGCACCTATTTAAACCTATTTAAGACCCTATTCAACCAATAATGGACATAAAGCATGAAATAAATGAAAAGGAACCAAAGAATGAGGAATTAGAAGTGACTGTACCTCAGCCAGGGTACTTACATCACGTTTGTGGCTGTCTTTCTAAGGTTTTGGCAGCGGTGAAAACACTCTTGAAGCACATACAGTAATCCAGTGTTATGCTGCACTTAATTCTTTGCACTGTGAGTTATAATTGTTTATAATTGCACATTGTTCTTAACTGCACCACTGCAGTTCTAACCGCCAGTTTAAACTGCCAATTTGGACTCCACAGTTGATCCTTTGCACTCTAAGTTCAAACTGCACAACACTGTAAATTCCCATGTGGTCTAGAGGCGAGTATTGCAGTATATTCACAGTTTATTCACAAAAAACGAGCACGTGTGGCTTCCAGTGCGATAAGCATTTAATCACAATCGAAGTTAGGGAGTAACTGTTGATGTGACGATGTCGGAGAAACAGAGTTGCCAGATTGCAACGGCCACATTACCAATCTCCTCAACTTTCATTACCAAATTCGTAAAGCTAGCATTTATTCTTCACTAATTATATATACAAGTGGAAATACATGTAATCACTCTCCTTATAATTAACAGCATGTTGATTATTTTCACGCAATGTAGGGTAGCAGATTAATCAGAGAGAGCAAACAATCCACCATCTCCATTCTGTGTATCCTCATACATGTGATAAATCCGTTTGGTAATGCATTATTCTGATTCATTACCAAACGAATTTTTCATTACCAAAGTGGCCCACATTTGGTAATGAAAAATAACAAATGGCAATGCTGACAGGGAAGGGGGAGGGGGGAGGATGGAAGGGGTGAAGGGGCCATGGTGTAAGCAGCTGTTTGGCGCCGCGCGGCAATTTAAAATTACGGGTGGGAGAAAATTCGGATTTTGGGGGGATTTTTTTCTTTTTTTGTCCATTTTTCGGTTCTGTTGGTCCAGGCCCACAATGTCCGGTAAGTAGGGATGTCCGGAAAGTGGGCATCCGGAAAGTAGAGGGATTACTGTGTATATATATATATATATATATATATATATATATATATATATATATATATATACACCTATCAACCCGACAAAATCTTCCCCAGGTATACCCACAAATGTTTAATAATATTCAGCTTAATCCTGCATCATCCTTGAACATGCTTGGGGTTTCATTTACTCAGGACTTATCTTGGAAAGATCATATTACATCTCTTGTAAAATCTGCTTCCAAGAGATTAGATGTGCTAAGGCGACTCCGCTCTTTCTTTACCCCTGCACAATTGTTGACTCTATTCAGGGGTTTTATCTGCCCCTGTGTGGAGTACAACTCTCATGTGTGGGGAGGCTCCCCACATACAGCTCTTCTCAATAGGGTGGAGTCAAAGGCTTTTCGTCTCATTAACTCTCCTCCTCTTACTGACTCCCTTCAACCTCTGTCTCTTCACCGCACTGTTGCATCTTTATCTCTTTTCTATCGCTACTTTAATGGTCACTGCTCCTCTGAACTGTCTGCTTGCATTCCTCCACCTCTACGACGGGCACTTAGCACCCATCTGGCAGCAAACTCTCATCCCTTTTCTGTCCAACTCTCTAATGCAAGAGTTAACCGTTACTCCCGGTCTTTCATTTATGCAACAGGTCAGCTCTGGAACTGTCTCCCTCTGTCTGTATTTCCTGCTGCCTATGATCTCCAGTCTTTCAAACGTAGTGTGTCCAGGCATCTCAAAATGATCGGATCTTGAATTTGGCTCTCTATTGTATTTTGTTTTTCTCTTGGAGGGAACTGTTACTGCGGGCTCATGGCCTTTGGTTCCTTCTTCCTCGCATAAAAATATATATATATATATATATATATATGCTTATGTTTTGCGCAATTTTGTTCGCAGGAAAGCCCCAAATTTCCAAGAACTTATGCCTCACGATGAAGAATTCACCTTTCGCATCAATAGTCCCCTTCCAGTGATGTCACAGAAACCACATGGCTTTGTTTACAACTCTGTATTGGACGGCAAACTCCTCGCAGTTATGGATGTCCAGACAGGGCTGGCAGAGACTGAACTGTCCGATAGATGCAGAAATCTGGATCAATGCCACAAGATCTATACAGGAACAAGGTAAAGTGTTTGAGACTGGACGCTTACATCATATCTAGAGAGAAATTCACCTGTTTCAAGTACGGGAGACCGAAACCAGATCTCAGATATGGCAATCTCTATCACAATTTGGTAAACACCCCGTGAAAGTTCACCTGACCATCCCTCAAAATTAATATGTGTAATATATCTAGCTGGAATTGACATAGAGTACATGTAAATCGTCTTTGTAATCCGTAAATTATTGACGTGGGGCCAAGGGGGGAGGGATTGTATACACTTGACTGAGCATCGAGTAGTTGCTGAATGAGTGGAGGGTGGGGGCGTGGGAGTGGGGGAAGGAGGTGGAGGGAGGGTGGGGGGTTTGAAAGGCAGTGGGGGAGTGGGGGCATTAAGGTTGGTTTCGGGGGTGTGGGGGGTGAGGGTGTGGGGGAGGGTTGGGGATGGGTGGTAGGGGGTGGGATGGGTAGGGGGTGGAGGGGAAGGGGGCTGGGTGGTGGTGGGGGTATTGTGAGGGGCTACGGGGCTTGTGGAGGGGAGATTGGGGGCGGTGGGTGTGGGGGGTTCGAAGGTGGGGGGTAGGAGTTGTTAGGGGGTGGGAGCGAGTGGTTATGGGGGACGGTGGTGGGGTGGGGGTGGCGGTGGGGGGGTCTGGGTGGCGATGGGGCAGTTGGGGTGGCAGTGCGAGGGTGATGGGGGTGTGTATGTGGGGTGGGGGTGTGTTTGAGGTGGTTGGCTGGCAGTGGGGGGGGATGCGGTGGGGTTGGAGGGGGTGGGGGTGGCTCACCTGATATGAAATGCCTGCTACAGAGTCTGGTGTAGGCCGTCGGCTGCCAATTCTCCCTCTTCACGGCAGCTATCCACTTCTGTTGCATTTCCTCATTGGCTGAAAACCTGCAGAAGTTTAACCCACTTCCACTTTTCTGCCATGTTTTACAGCCGAAGGCACAACAGTGGAATACCATTGTGGAATCTGCAATTCTCTGTCTCTAGACGTCCGATAATTTGCTGTCCAGTAGGGTGTCGTAGACATGGCCCGTGATGTCACGTGGAAAAGATCTATATATGGGTTGCCAGTGGGCAAGGCGATCATCAGCTGTTGTCCGTCATGTTGTTTTCACAGTTCGCTCCATCTGTGAGACTGTGTGTGTGGCGATCTGGTAATGATCGCAACAACGGTCATTTTTTTTGCCTTTCCCTTCATTCAGCTATTGTTCCGGTTTAGTCTGCCTGTACTGTATTATAACTTCCTCTTCATTCCTTGGAAGACCAGATAATAGTGGTGATGGTGAAATATCTGGAAGTTCAAAGGATGGAGGCAAGAAGAGAAAGAAGGTCGTGAATATTGAGTCAGTGTGAAGAGGAAAAAGTATTCAGTAGAGGATAAGATGAAGTTTTTTCTAACTGGTGATCCATTTATTTAATGTTTCTTAACATTTTTATCATATTCATGTGGTTGTCAGTTATTCTAGAATCCTGCTTTGTGAGAATTATGTCTCAAAAGTAGGAAAAAAAGTGACTTTGGGAGGTACTGTAGAGCCAATGAGATTTTTTAACACTGAATTAATACTTTTCGGTTAGCAAAATTCTAGTTTCGTGCAAACTTCATGGCACCAATTAGATGCGAAAGTAAAAGGCTCAGTATATATATATATATATATATATATATATATATATATATATATAGATAGATAGATAGATAGATAGATAGATAGATATACTGTATGTGTCTATATATATATATATATATATATATATATATATATATATATATATATATATATATATATATATATATATATATATATATATATATTTATATATTTATATATATATATATATGTATATGTAGGTCGTATATTGTTACGCCCTTTTGCCCGTAGCTAGCGTCGGTGTCTAGCGCCAGTGGTTCTGACTGCTGACAAATTTTGGCCCCACGATGAAGCCGGCAGGTGCGGCCCATTCAGCATACTCCACTCCAGGAAATCGGGATGAGACACCACCTCGTCGGAGGTTACATGGACTGGAGTCGGCCTGGGTGGTGCTGTGAGGAACTGTATCCACTCAGCAACGTATCCAGTCCTTCATCTGTATATTTTCATATTTTGTTTCTCGTTACTTTCAGTATTCATTTTCACTTGAGTTGACCACAGAGGTTTACTTAATTTTGCTTGATTTTCTAACTGTATAATAAGTTAAGTTGTTTTGGTTGTAGGTATTTAATTTTTTTTTTATTTTTTTTTTTTTTTATGCGAGGAAGAAGGAACCAAAGGCCATGAGCCCGCAGTAACAGTTCCCTCCAAGAGAAAAACAAAATACAATAAAGAGCCAAATTCAAGATCCGATCATTTTGAGATGCCTGGACACACTGCGTTTGAAAGACTGGAGATCATAGGCAGGAGGAAATACAGACAGAGGGAGACAGTTCCAGAGCTGACCTGTTGCATGAATGAAAGACTGGGAGTAACGGTTAACTCTTGCATTAGAGAGTTGGACAGAAAAGGGATGAGAGTTTGCTGCCAGATGGGTGCTACGCGCCCGTCGTAGAGGTGGAGGAATGCAAGCAGACAGTTCAGAGGAGCAGTGACCATTAAAGTAGCGATAGAAAAGAGATAAAGATGCAACAGTGCGGCGAAGAGACAGAGGTTGAAGGGAGTCAGTAAGAGGAGGAGAGTTAATGAGACGAAAAGCCTTTGACTCCACCCTATTGAGAAGAGCTGCATGTGGGGAGCCTCCCCACACATGAGAGTTGTACTCCACACAGGGGCGGATAAAACCCCTGTATAGAGTCAACAATTGTGCAGGGGTAAAGAAAGAGCGGAGTCGGCTTAGCACACCCAATCTCTTGGAAGCAGATTTTACAAGAGATGTAATATGATCTTTCCAAGATAAGTCCCGAGTAAATGAAACCCCAAGCATGTTCAAGGATGATGCAGGATTAATCTGAATATTATTAAACATTAGTGGGTATACCTGTGCAAGATTTTGTCGGGTTGATAGGTGTAAGAACTGAGTCTTAGAAGCATTAAAGACAACCATATTATTTTTACCCCAGTCAGAGATATGAGCCAAGTCAGACATTAGGTGTGCCATAGCCTCATCCCTTGTTTCTTGAAGTAACTGTTGAGATGGGCGTTGCGGGAACCGAATGGAAAGGTGAAGGGTGGAGTCATCAGCGTATGAGTGGATAGGGTTAGATGTACAGCTTAGAAGATCATTGATGAATAAAAGGAAGAGAGTTGGTGATAGGACAGAGCCCTGAGGAACACCACTGTTGATAGATCTAGGAGAAGAACGATGGCCGTCTACGACAGCAGCTATAGAACGACCAGAAAGGAAGCTAGCGATGAAGGTACAGATAGAAGGATAGAAACCGTAGGAGGGCAGTTTGGAAATTAAAGATTTGTGCCAGACTCGATCGAAAGCCTTTGAGATGTCAAGTGCAATGGCAAAGCTTTCGCCAAAGTCCCGAAAGGAGGATGACCAGGAGTCTGAAAGGTAGGTGAGAAGATCGCCAGTGGAGCGTCCCTGACGGAACCCATACTGACGATCGGAAAGAAGGTTGTGATAGGAAAGATGCCTTAAAATTTTTTTATTAAGAATTGACTCGAAAACTTTTTGAAATACAGGACGTTAAAGCAATTGGACGATAGTTGGAGGGTTGGGAGTGGTCACCCTTCTTTGGGACTGGCTGAATGAGAGCAAACTTCCAGCAAGAAGGAAAGGTACAAGTTGACAGACAAAGGCGAAATAGTTTGCCTAGGCAGGGTGTAAGCACAGAAGCACAGTTTTTGAGAACAACAGGAGGGACCCCATCAGGTCCATATGCCTTGTTAGTACTGAGGCCAGTAATGGCAGAAAATACATCAACTGAAGAAATTTTAATGTCAGCCATGAGGAAGTCAGAGGGGGGAAGTGATGGAGGAACAGCTCCGGAATCGTCCAAGGTGGAATTGGAGGAGAAAGTCTGTGCGAAGAGATCTGCTTTATCAGTAGAAGAAATAGCTACAGAACCATCAGAGTAGAAAAGAGGAGGGAAGGATGATGAGGTAAAGTTGTTAGAAAGATTTTTGGCAAGGTGCCAGAAGGAGCGGGAAGAATTCGAGTTGGAGAGTTGAGAGCATTTAGTATGGATGAAATTATTTTTAGTAGAGCGAAGAACAGACTTAGCACGATTCCGGGCAGAAACGTAAAGATTATGTGATTCAGGGGTGGGTTGGCTCCGGTACCTTTTGTAGGCCTTCTCCTTGTTGCGGACAGCATTAGAACAAGCGTGATTAAACCAAGGCTTTCTTGCGTTAGTCAAAGGATATGAGAAAGGAATGTATGCTTCCATGCCCGAGAGAATAACCTCCGTAATGCGCAAGGCACACTCAGATGGCTCACGGCCATGGAAGCAATAATCATTCCAGGGAAAATCAAAGAAGTACTGCCTGAGGGCCTCCCAGTCAGCAGCTCCAAAATGCCAGAGACGACGTTTCCCTGGAGGGTCCGCAGGCCGTACTGGAGCGATAGGACAGGTTAAGGTAATAAGGTTGTGATCGGAGGAGCCCAACGGAGAGAAAAGATTAACAGAGTAAGCAGAAGGATTAGTTGTGAGGAAGAGGTCAAGTATGTTGGAGCTCTCTCCAAGGCGGTCAGGGATACGGGTAGGGTGCTGTACAAGCTGCTCTAGGTCATTAAGGATAGAAAAGATGTAGGCTTGTTCACCAGGTGGATCCGTGAAAGGAGAGGAGAGCCAAAGGTGGTGGTGAACATTGAAATCTCCAAGAATGGAGATTTCAGAGAAAGGAGAAATGGACAGAATGTGTTCCATCGTAGAAGTAAGATGGTCGAAGAATTTTTGATAGTCAGTAGAATTAGGGGATAAGTAAACAGCACAGATATATTTAGTCAGAGAATGACAGGAAAGCCGAAGCCAGAGAGTGGAGAATTCAGAAGAATCAAGTTCAGGAACACGAGAGCAAGATAAGTCGTTGCGTATGTATACACAACAGCCACCTTTGGCTTTGAAATGAGTATAGAGAAAGTAGGAGGATACAGAAAAAGGTTTGCTGTCAGTTGCCTCAGACAGCTGATTCTCCGTTAGAAAAAGAAGGTGAGGTTTAGAGGAGGAGAGGTGGTGCTCAACAGAGCGAAAGTTAGATGAAAGGCCGCGAATGTTGCAGAAATGAAGAAGAAGAGAGTCAGACAGTGGTTCCAGGCACCTCGAGTCGTCACCGGGAGAGGGGCAGATGGCGGGGGCATTTATGGTCCCCCCCCCTGGGGACTCCGAGGCTGGGTGAATTGACGCCATTTTGGTAAATTTTGAATAGGAAGTGTAGTGTGTACTGTGCATGTAGTTTGGTGAAGATAGATAGAGAAATTTGTACTGGAGAGCATGCTGGCCTACTCTCTGTGTAACTGAGACACTGAAAAAGTTCGGCAAAGGGGGATGGTCAGGAACTAGTCCTGAGGGCTGATGAAACGGGAGCTCCAGCACTCCCTGTCATCAGCTTTCCATCCACCTCGGGAGTACTGCCCTGCTCGACTGGTGCTACAGTCTACAGTATGCGAATAAGGATCCCCATGGGGTTAGGGGGGTTTCAAGAATACTCCCCCAGTATCCCTGCTTGTCGTATGAGACGACTAAAAGGGTCAGTGGTGGGTTAGTGCCCCACGCCGAAAAGAGGACTAACTAAACAAGTGATTAAAGCGCCTTGGACCATGACGGACCATACGTTGACGACTAAGGAACAGACAAAGGACATTCTTAGGGTTGGGACATGGAATGTGAGGAATGAATGATGAAGTGAAGAGAGAGAGATTGTGCAGGTGCCTGAGGATGCAAGAGTGGATATATGTTGATTGACTGAAACTAAATGGTAAGGTGAAAGGGTGAGAGAATGGGAATACGGCTTAGGAATATGTGCAGGAGCTAATGAGAATGAGAGGGCAAGTGAGGGAGTATGTCTGATGATAATTAAGAAGTGGAAGGAGAATATGAGAGAGTAATGAACAGTGGGTGCAAGAATTGTATGGGTAAGGATGAAAGTAGGTATACAATCGTGGCCAATTGTGTGTGCGTATGCGCCGACAGGGGACCGATTGGCAAGAATGAAAGATGAGTTTTAGGCGAGTGTCGAAGTATGTATGGACAAGTTTGAGAGGAGTGAGAGAGTGTTTTTGACTGGAGACATGAATGGCAATGGCGAGAATGTACGAGTGGATGGAGTGGTTGGTCAGTGGGGTGTGCCAGCTGAAGTAGATGGGAATGGCAGTACTTTGTTGGACATCTGTGCTTGTAAGGGGTTAGCAATATCTAACACCTACTTTCGGCATAAGAGGATCCATAGGTATACGTGGAGGGTTATGAGGAGGATGGTTGATGAACTTCTTGAACGATAGGCAATGATAAACTATGTGTGTGTGGATGAGCGAATGAGAAGACAAGTGGTGCATGCAAGAGTGTGGAGAGGGTGGGGGAATGGAATCTCGGACCATCACTTAGTGATGGCCAAGGTAAGGCTGCAAAGAAAATGGTTGAAGAGACGAAGGGGAAGACACGAGGAAACAGCTCCTGTGAGATGAGTGGAGAAATTGAAAGACAGTGAGAGAATGGCAGAGTATAAGAGCATAGTGGAAGAAAGATTGGGAAGGTATGAGTTAGAGCTGATGGAAGGGGTGGAAGACGTATGTAAGATATTCACGGAAGAGATAGGTGCAGCGTGTTAGTTGGTTTGTGGAGTGAGGAGGAGATGCAGGGGTGTGCAATGGACAGCATGGTGGAATGATGAGGTGAGACGAGCTGTGGAACAAAAGAAGAAGGCATATAGTGAATGACTAGCAAGTAAAGGTAGGGGAGAAGATGAGAGAGAGAGAAGAGAGAGGTATATGTGATCAGGACAGGAGAGGTGAATAGATTGGTGAAGGAGAGTAAGAAGAAAGTGGATGAAGAATTTGGGAGGAATCTGAGTGTGAAATGGAGAGAGAGTAAGACATTGTTTTGGAAGGAGGTAAAGAAAGTAAGGCAGTGTGAAAGGGAAAATAGTACAGGAGTGAAAGATAGGAATAATAGATTATTGGTGGAGAAGAGAGAGAAATTGAGGAGATGGAAGGAGCACTTTGAGGATTTGTTGAATGTAGAGAGTGAAAGCAGTGCGAGTATAAGTCGTTGGGGAATGGCTGGGAGAAGGAGAGATGAGAGGAGGGAGGAAGAGATCTGTAGGGCGGAAGTAGTGGAAGCAATGAAGAAGATGAAGATGAGAAAGGCCTCAGCAATTGATGGAATGTGTAGTGAAATGCTGAGGTATGGGGGTGAGATCGTGGTGGAGTTTATATGGAAGTTATGTTGATTGGCTTGGGAAGAGAGAAGGGTTCCGTAGGACTGGAAATCAGGTATAATTGTTCCTTTATACAAAGGAAAAGGGGAGAGAGAAGTATGTGGTAACTATAGGGGTATTTGCCTTCTTAGTGTGACAGGAAAAATATATGATACAACACTCATTGATAGG